>NC_000068.7:6737500-7037500 GCF_000001635.26 Mus musculus | reverse complement strand
AAAATAAACAAGTTTGTCTAGGCAAGTTTGTTCTTCTCCCTTAGAGCTAAACCCCATGAACATCCCAGCTCTCTGATCTACAGCATAGAAAAAGGGACATAAGTAGAGATGTAGATGAACTAACAAGAGCAAGCAAAGATTTAGGGTGTGCCGAGAAGAGGACTGAAAACAAAGTGCCACCTTTGGTGACAATCTTAGTTCCATGTGTCCTCTTCTACATTCACTACTTTCCTCTGTATTATTTATAAATGCTCAAAATTATAGGAAATACTAATTTCCCTACTCCATTGGAATGCAACCTCTGCTAAATTCTTGTTCTTCCAGTCTGTTATCACATGTGGGCACACAGTACTTGATCAACAAATGCTTGTTAAATAAATACCTTTTCTTAAACGTGCATGGGCGTTACAGCCTGTGCTTTTCAGCGAGACAATTAAATAGCTCTCTCTTTTTAATTCATTTAGGAGATTCAGAACTCCGAGAGTTTGTAAAGTAAGGAGAGATGTAATTTTTTTTTCTCCCGAGCCTTGATAAAGCACAGTATACCCAGGTACAATTTGATGTCTGATGTCGGGAGAGGACAGTGTGATCTCTTTTGTGTAATTGTTATGCGCTCACAAGTGCTTCAATAACTGCTGCTAAGTACATTGTATCCATCTCCGGCAGGCTGGCTTTCAGAGAGCTGAGCTTCCTTCAAAAGTCTCATTATTGAAATTCTCAATATTTTCCCCACTTTTGCCACATTTGTTGTTTAGCTAAAAATATAATTGTGCAGATCTGAGAGCAGGTCAGTCAGCAGTGACAGACACATTTCCCATTCCCCCAACACTGAGCAAACCACATCGCGGCTGCAGCTTTAGCATGGCCGGGGACTGGGTTTGATTATCTTGATTAAAGTCCATTTTCAGGACTTGTTAGTCAAGAATGACTTAGCATGCTTGTTTTGCTCACTAAAGGTGAGAGGTGAAACAGAGGGGCCTGGCCATTGGCCATACACCTTACCTTGCTAAGCAAATAAGGGAACAGTCTGTAACAGAGCCCATATAATGCTGTGGTAAGATGGGATGAAAGACACATATATTTAATTCTTCAACTGATAGTATCAAATCCATTTAGGAAAGCATCTCTCCACTCAGCTGCCACCTAATCAAGCAATCCTGTACACGTCAATATACACATAAACCTTGTCACCCCAGCCTAAGTCTGATTGAGGGAGCCCTCCCAGCCACACTCAGCTGCTCCTGCGTTAGGCCACACTGGTTTCTGATTCCTTCTAGAATCGTTGAAACTTGCAACAAAACACAGACTTGGGAGCCTAAAGTTTCCGTTTACCTAAAATGATCTACTTATGTCCAGTATAAATATTATCCTTACTGAAGTAGAGTTTATTTCTCCAGATCAGTTCCAAAGTATTAAGTTCCCAACCATTTTGTTCTCAGACCCCTTTATAATTTTTAAATACATGATGAGGGTTTCAAAGTCATTGTCTGTAAACATTAAGCTTATCAATATTTACTTTATAAAATGAAACAAAGGAAATGTTAAATATGAGTTAATTCATAATGCTGAATCCATTGAATAATATCTCTATTCAAATGCATGTATTTATTAGTAATTTTATTAAATATAATTTTTAATTTTAGAGTCTTGTGTGTGTCTGGGTGATTTGCTGCATAACTGTATATTCACCATGTGCATTCCTGGTGCTCACGGAGGACAGAAGAGGGTGTCAGATCTTCTGGAACTGAAGCTAAACATGGTTCTGAATCCATGTAGATGCTGAGAAACAATACAAGGCTTCAGCAAGAGTCACAAATGGTCTTCACCCCTGACCAACTCCAGCCCCGTTAAAATAGCCATACATTTTTATTATAATGAAAATACTAGAATGATTTTGCATTTTCACTTGAGTGTTTGCATGTTTTCTGCACATGTGTACAGATGTGCAGGTATGAGCCTGTGCATGCACCTCTGGAAGCCAGACCCCAGCAGTGGGTGTGGTCTTCAATGACTCCCCACTGTGGATTTTGAGGAAGGGTCTTTCACTGATGCTGGAGCTCACTAACGGCCAGACTGGCTGGCCAGTGACCCCTGGGATCCTTCTGTGTCCACCTCTAAGAGCTGGGATTACTAAGCTCATGCAACCATACCTCTCAGAGCTGGGATTACTAGCTCATGCAACCATACCTCTCAGAGCTGGGATTACTAAGCTCATGCAACCATACCTCTGGCTTCTTACCTGCTTCTACCTGACACCTGTCCAGAGCCATCTCCTCAGACAGATCCTTGTCTTCCATTTTCTCATACCATTTTGTCATCTTAGATAACTGGCTACTCATTTATATTTCTACACAGAACCCATTGCAACATCAGAACCACATAGTCTATGGAAGACTCCACTGTTCCTTCACGAGAAGATGAACTAAAAATGGACATTTATATCTTAACATTTTTATGAAAATCATTTAGATCTCATAGACCTCCTAAAAGGCTCTATGGGACCCCCAAGGCTACTCAGAGTACCTTGTTAAGAGCATTTTGCCCAATTAAAGTTATGTGAGGGAAATTTATGACTCATTAACAAGAAATAAAAAATATTAAAAGTACAGCCTGAGAGATAGACAGATGGTTCAGTGATACAGAGCATGCGTTGCTACTGCAGAGGACTCTGGTTCAATTCTTAGCACCCACATGGCCGTTCAAATCATCCACACCTCCAGTTCCAGAGAATGCAGTGTTCTCTTCTGACCTCCATGGGTACCAGGCATACATGTGGTACACACACATGCAGACAAGCATACAGACAACACATTTATGCATATAAAATAAATCTAAAAAAATTTAAGTCCAGGCTGGAGATACGGCTCAGTTGGTAGAGAGCTTTCCTAACATGAGGACCTAAGTTGAGCCTTCAGCACTACGTGAGCCAGATGTTATAAGCTTATAGTCCTAGAACTCAGGAGGTACACTCAGGAAGGTAAATTCAAGATTTTCTTTGGCAACATACTAAATTTGAGGTTATGATAGAATAGAAGAGACCCTGCAGAGAGTGACAGAGTGATGCAGAGAGACAGAGACAGAAAGAGATAGAGACTACAACGAAAGTGACAGAGACAGAGAGAAAAAGGGTGTGTGCAGCATGTGTGCATATGTGTGTATGTGTGTGTGGTGTGTATGTATATGTGGCGTATGTATGTGCATATATGTGTGTGTATGTATGCATGTGTGATGTGTGTGGTGTGTGTGCGTGTGTGTGTGTACATTTATGTGACAGAGTGACAGAGAAAGAGAGACCAGACAGACAGATACACAGAGAGTAAGAAAGAAAATATTTTTCCTTTGTTTTCCAGGGCAAACCTCACTTTGAATTGATACATTTTACATGATGAGATTTGTTGAGAGAAAAGCTTTAGACAAACTAAGTTTACCAACGTTTATTTGGATCAAGTTCAGAGACCCCTACTCAGTAACCTAGGAAGGTGATATTTATAAACAAAGAAACAAACAAAACCAAAGAAATGACTCAGAGAAATAACTTGACCGACCCCAGCGTATATCTGCCATATTTGGACATAGGCTGATCATTTGGCAACCAAGGATTGGCTAAAACTCAACTTCCGTTACTGGCTGAAGCTTAGCTACTTGCTCCAAGAATAAACTCTCATATCAGGTTTTAGTTTGTTTGCATCCTAAGTAAGTTGCAGTAACCTATGTAGAAACTTCAGGTGGGAGGTGGAATGCAGACCCTAAATGTAATATTACATTTGATATAGTTTCATTTTTATAAAAATATGTTTGCATGTAAAAGACTAACTGTCCATAGACCATTTCTCATTTGTGAATAGTGTTTTAGATATCTTCACCAGAAGACTCAGCCCCTAGTGCCTTTAATCACCATTCACAGCTCTGTCCCTTATAGCTTTCTTTCCTACTTGTGTATTCTACTTATAATCTTGCAAGAAGAGAACCTTACCTTTTTTCTTAATCATGAAAAAATGTTTTATTTTAAAGAAAAAGCAGTCAAAGTTCATTTTATGGAAATTCTGATTGTCTGGAAGTTCTGATCAAGGAAGGTAAAAATTGCTTTCAAAGCCTTAAGGTTGTGAGACAAAGATGGAAGGTAATTAATATGCTCAAAGTTAAGCAAAGGTCCTTGACTCTCTAACCATTATGTAATTAGAAATAATCTTCTTAAAGCAATAGGTATAATAAAAGAACTTAGCAGAGTCAAGCGCCCCACCCCCACCCCCACCCCAGCTTTTCCAATTGTATCTAGCTTTCCACAGTTCTCAGGGCACTGGAACGGAGGTGAAGCTAGCTTTTCAAATTAACATATGACTACCACCTGTTATGGAACCTGTCTTTGGAAATATTAATATGCTGTTTGTAAGCTGTTAGATCATGTGTTGGAGCATAGAGAAGCATAGGTATGTAAAGGCACTAATATGCACATGATCTAGCTACTATCCCTGTGACAAATTACCACTGAGGCTAGCAGCTTGAAATATCCCCTTTTATTTTGCTCACAATCCTTGGGTCAGGAATTTAAGAAGGACTTGGCTGAGCAGTTGTGGCTAAGGGTCCCTCATGCAGCTGCATTCAGATGTTGTCTGGGCTGCCGTGATCTACAGGCTCTGTGGGGAGTATATCCAATTTGGCTCACTCACCTGGCTAGCAGTTGATGCTGGTTGTCAGCTGAAACTCAGCTGGGCTGTCAATCAAAATGCCTGTACATGAAATTTTTTTTTCTTTTTTTAGTGTGACAGTTTCAAACTGCTTATTCGGCACCTAGTTGGATTACCCCAGATAAACACTTCAGAGAATTAGCAGAAGCTGGCTGGATATATATATATATATATATATGTGTGTGTGTGTGTGTGTGTGTGTGTGTGTGTGTGTGTGTGTGTGTATGTGTATGTGTATATATATGTATGTGTATGTATATGTATGTGTATGTATATGTATGTATACATATGTATGTATATGTATATATTATATTTATAATATATCACATCCCCTGTTCTATTGATACCAGTGTGTCTTTAGGATAAGTGCAGATAGCCAGGCTGATGGTACAGATAAGCACACAAACCTTCCTGTGAATGGCAAGCATATTTAACAATATGAAAAGAGTTTTGAGATAGATATACCATGTAAGGCTGAGAGTACTTGCCTTCTTGTTTTCAAATCAAGAAAAATATTTTCATAATAACTATACAATGAAATCCAACTTTATTCTCATTTGAAATATTATTGATCAAACAAGTTATAGTCCCATACAATTTTAATTTGTGTCAAGAATGCAACCTGCATTTGGGCCCAGACCTGCAGTCCCAGCTACTTGAGAGGCTAAGGCAGGAACATTCCAAGTTCACAACACTTCAGAGTCAACCTGGGCAACTTAGTGATTTCTTATCTCAAACCAAAAAGTAAAAATGAGAATGGCTGTCATAGCTCCCTGATAGTATGTTTACCTCTCACACACAATGCTTGGGTTCAGTCCACAGTACTGCGGTGAAAAATATAATCTTCTCAGAAAACATATAGCAAAGGGTAATTTGTCATAGAAGTTAATTTGTAAAAACTATAGGCCATCAAGCCTTTGCTGGAGTGATTTAAATATTATTATGTTAAAAATTGTTCAAATAAGCTTAAGTTTCCTGATCAGACTATCCATCTTCTGCTTTGGAACATACATGAAATATGTCTGTGGATACAAGGAAGATATTTATATATTCTCAGAAAGTGAGGGGGCATGCCAATAACACCTCATCGTTCCTATAGGAATGAAGAGAAGGAGAGAAGAAAATGGAACAGATTGTGTGGAATCACACAGGCCCAGCACTGGTCAATGGAGGTTGACAGGAATCTTCAGGACAGACTCTGAAGCTACAATGTGCAGTGCCTATCATCTGAGAGGCTCTCAGAGCCTTAGACACTGCATTGGCTGAAAGCCCAAGCATGGATCTGGATCCATGACAGACTAACCATCAACATGCTACAATGGAACAGTCAAATAGGAAAATTCTAAAATCATATTCAGTTGGAAGTCACAGGACCAGAGCCAGCAAGATATTTACATTTCATTTGAAATCATTTTGATATCATCATTTTAAAGGTTGAAAAAAAATCACATGATAAAACTTTTAGATAATTTTCGCCCTTCCCTGTGCCTAAATTACTGTTTTTGATCCCTGAATGTACCATGCTCTACAACAGAATTGTTAACCTTTAAAACACTAAGTTAGTCATGAAACTTTTCCAAGTGAAGAGCAAAGGTTTCACAAAGGCCCTATGAGGTCCTGCCCAGCCAAGCTCTCTGACTGTCTCACCTTCTTACGCTGTATGTGTTAGAACTGCTCCTGCTACCTAGAATATCCACTGCCTTCTCTGTGCCGGCTCCAGAGTGAACTCTTCTCCTGTGCGCATTTCAATAATAGGCATGGCTAACAGTCAGCTAAAATTTAAGAATTTGAAAGAAGGTTCTGGAATAGCGATTTAGACTTGGAAGCTTTCAGAACTGCTTCAGTAATGGTGTGATCTATGAGAAAGGAGAAAATGATAAATAAAGAAGTAAATGTAAGAAGAAAGGAAAGATGGGAAGGAGGGAGGGAAAGAGAGAGGGACGGAGAGAGGGAGGGAGGGAGGGAGGGAGGGAGGGAGGGAGGGAGGGAGGGAGGGAGGGAGGGAGGGAAGAAATATAAGGAAAGTTTGGAGAAAATGAAAAATCAGTGTAATTAAAAGAAATGATATAAAAGCCCAAACAGTAAGAGCTCTACTGGGGACCAAATGGGATCAAATGTTTTTATGCTTAAGTTATATATATATATATATATATATATATATATATATATATATATATATATATATATATATATATATATACCTATGACCTGGTAACTGAACAAATGGGAAGTCTTCGTGGAATTTGAGACAGCTTTCTTAATACAGGCACCAACTTCAGCCACCTCTCTGAGGAGGTGTATGTGAGCTCATGCTAGGTTCCCTCAGCCTTCTTCAGCAGCTCAGCTGAAGACCAAAAAGAGTAACTAATTTTATCGAGAGTTTAAAGTCAAATTTGTTAAGTCTCTAGGCCAGAGGACATACAGCATTGAAGAAATTCACTGGATAGTTAGCCAAAGGGAAATGTCAAAGTTCACTGAGCATGGGACAATGTATGATGCTCGTGCTAATTAAAGATTAAAATCCTAATACTCCTGTTGCAGTTGGGGATTAGAGTTACTCAAATTGTCCTGGCTGTGCAGTGGCATGAGTTCTTTCCTCCCCTCCCCAGTGTCCTGGCTTCCTGAATGAAAGACACACACGCACACATGCACACATGCATGTTCACAGAGCCTTCTATTTTAATATACCTTAAATGCTCAATGGCTAGGCCACTCCCAAACCTCTATGTGGCTAACACACTCTCCCCTCTGATAGTCCTGAATTATTACTTACTAAGACCTATATTCCATCCTTGCTGCCTGGACCCAGGCCTGCAGCCCTCCTGGACCACGACCCCCGACTCTTCCATGTTGGCTGTCTCTCAGTCCTGCACTTCTCAGACCTGGACTTTCTCCTTTCCAGGCATGGCTGTTCTAAATCCCCCCTTCCTTGCTCCCCTTGCTCCAGAATCCTCAAGTCCTGCCTCTGTCTCCCTGCCCAGCCTTGGCCACAGACAACTTTATTAACCAATTAAAACCAAGTGGGGGCAGGGACCCTCAGCGTCTTACATGAGGATTCTTGTGCAATTTTGGAATCCCAATTAACATAATACAAGAGTTAGACCAAATCCACAACATATCCCTGGCAGAATAAGACTAGCCAATAGGTCTACACAGGGCTAACGGCTAGCTTCCCATGCTCATTAGTAAAACGCTTTTCTGGTAAGTCTAGGAATGTCTGGCCATGAATTCAGTTGTCATAAAACACACCATTCTCTTATCATACCTCTTAGGCCAAAGCAGCTATAGGAGGAATTGTTGCTTTTATTATTTAACTGCATGTAGAGATGCAAGGAGGAAAGGGCAGAGGAAGATGGAGGTAGTGGGCTTGGGATCAAAGCCGAGTAAGGAGCATTGTGGGTAAAATTGAAAGAGAGGTGGACCATCACAGGCCATCCACTTAAAGGGTCATCTCTAGAGCTCTTTAAGCAAGCTGGAAAGAGGGACGGTTGTGTTGAAGAATGGGGAGCATCCTAATCCAATAAGGCTGCTTTAAAAAACCACGTCGACTGGGAAGCATATGAATAATAGAAAGTTATGTCTGCAGTCTGCAGGATCAAGTCATTATCAAGGCAAGGTGTTTATCTTATGGGCCTGCTTCCTGGTTCCTAGACGGAACCTTCTAGCTGTGTCTTCACGTGGTTGGAGTGTCAAAGAAGCTGTCCTGGGCCTCACTTATTGGGACTATCATTCCATTTGTGAGGGTTTCATACTCATGAGCCAAGCTTTTCTCAAAGGTCCCACTTGCTGACATCATCACCTTGATGATTGAGCTTCCACACAGGACCCCTGAGAGTTTAGACCATGGTAGTGCAGGAACTTGGATGGAGCAAAGGATCTACGAGCCAGAATATTGGTATATTATTGCCATCAGGCTTGTATGGCTAGTAGTTTTACCTACTGAACCATCACATTAGCTCTTATCTTTTTCTGAATTATTATTCTTATTACATTTTGTGTGTGTGTGTGTGTGTGTGTGTGTGTGTGTGTGTGTGTGTGTGTATACACCCACATGGATGTCAGAAGAAAACTTTGTGGAGTTGGTTCTCTCCCTCTACCATGTAGGCCTGGGGGATCGAATGTACATTGACCCACTGAGCCATATCTCCAGTCTGTGTATTTCTTTCTATAAAACTGTGAAGCCCATCATAACAGCCTTCTTCATGTGACCTCAGGTAAGTTTTATGCCTCTTCAATGTGCATCTTTATATGCTATCACAGCGGGTGTTCATCGTTTTAGTTTGAATGGGGGGAGGCACAAACATTCAGGTTACCACAGGCAAACTTTAGTCTCCTCTGCACTCATGCACATTTTCCTCTTAGGGAAAGCTCGAGGGAATATAAAAATCCTTTCTTGTCATCAACTTTCATCAGCCAGAAGTAATGAAAAATATATATTGACAATATAGTGTTTTCCTCTTCTATAAAAGAATAGTGGGTATTTTCAATATCTTCGAGTGTGTTGTTTTGATATAGTGAGCTTAATTTGCTGTATCTTTGCATATTCATTTTAAAAATCCATTTTAATAAGTGCCCTTGGAAGGAAAAATGAGGACAATTATTTTTCCCTGTTAGATAATTTTCATTCACTAAACAGACCGGCCATTAAGTAGAATCCACCACCAAGTGCCTCAGTTTCAACTGTTCTCAGCAGGAAACTTGAGCTACTGCATTCAAGGGGAAATAGGGAAGGAGGAGGTGGTTTAGTGACCAGCTTAATGCCTGCAGTCCCCCCCCCCAACCCCCGCACCCCCCCCCCTGACTGCCACCGAAACAGCCTGGTTAAAGAATGCTGCAGATGAGTTCAAGTGGCATGAAGATTTTATAAGTGTGTGTATTTTTTTCCATCCTCTCAAAAACATAACCCAATATTTCTACACCAGTTATTACATATTCTTCCTTTCTGATTTTTTTTCCGAAATAAAATACACTAATGCATTCCTATTTAATAGAAACAGAACAAGCTAAAAGGCTTCTAATTTTAATGAAACCTTTCAAGTCAATATTACAATTCATAGAGTGAGTCACAAAGCACTTTATTGCCCTCTTATTCACTCCTAAGCCATTCTCAATCAGGTTTTATTGCACAAGTGGAAAAAATATTAATATAGTTTAGTATACAGAGTAACAGCTCCAAATCCTCAGGCTTGCTTTGCCTCAATGATGAAAATTTTTTGTGTCTTATTTCAAACCCACGAGTTTTAAATCCTCTTGGGATTAGGTTTTTATTCCTATCCCTAGTAACCCTTTGTTGCTGTTGTGTTAATTTGCTCATTTTTGTTACTATCCTAAAGCAAATGGAAATGGAAAGAAGGATGAAAAGTTATTTAGAAATTGAACTGGAAGGCGGAAAAAAGCTTTCAAAAGATAATGTGTAAGAACACATTAATTTGAGCCCTGGATTCTATTATTTACATTACTAGATAAACTGATGAAGATAGAAAATACGTAGATAATAGTAAGTGATCGGTATATTTAAGATGCTTTTCAGTGCCAATGTCATAGTGTTAGTAAACCAAAGATAAATCATTGTTACTAATCAAAGATGAAGTGGTAGGTTACTGGCCTTGTGACTTTTAACCAGGAGTGGGGATGTTTGTGCAGGTTGAGCAGAAGCCTGGCCTTGACTTCATTAAGGAACTGGATAGTGACTTTTCTCTTCCTAAAATAATCATTTCATAGGTAATCTTTTTTTGTTCTTCTTCAGTTCCATACATCTGGCTAGAAACTGTGCCTGCATAGTGCTGAGTTCTATTTATTTTAGCTTGCTTCATTGCCTGTTTCCTTCAGTGTTGGAATGTTCTGGCACAGAGAAAAGGAGAATGTGTCTTGTGACAACTAATCAATCACATATTCTCTAGTCCAACCATTATGCTTCATGCTGCTAACAAAAGTATGATGAAATATCCTTCCAATCTTCCACACATGACCTTTGAGGACATTGTGCAGGCTAAGCCGCCCACTAATAATATACACCAAGGAGAAAGGAATTAAATGGTATTGTCCTTTTCACAGTAAGCAGGATACAGGGATATGGAAGTGGTTAGGCACTTAAATTCTGGTTTCAAGAAAGCAAATGTCCTGTGTGGTAGTTTGATTGGAAAAATGCCCCACAGGCTAAGTATTTGACCAGTTGATCTTCAGTTGGTGACGCTGTTTAGGGAGATAATATAGGTTTGTGGGAGGAAGCACCTCACTTGAGGTGGCTTTGAGAGTTCACGACTTCACTGCACTTGCAATCTCTCTCTACTTCTTGTTTGTGGTTGAAAATGTGATCTCTCAGTTCCCTGTTTCTGAGACTTGCTGCCATGTCTTCTGGACTCACCTCCACTTGCTGTCATTGGGAACTAACTCTCTCTAGAACCATGGGCTCAAGTAAAATGTTGCCTCTTCGTGTTACCCTGAGTGTAGACACTGAAAAGATTGCACGCTATTGGGTCTCACGAATGGATCCTAGCCTGCTTCAGCACACCTTTGGATAAATAACTTAAATAATTAGTAAAACAAACACACAAACAAACAAACCCTCAGGTTTTTTCTTCATGGGCATCATTTTTCCCAACCAGGGACCCAATGAAGTTTTGACATGTGAAAAAATTAACTGTCCTTTCTTAAGGTTAGTCTTTAACTATTTTTATTTGTGTAACTCTTAATTACTGATGATTGCATGAAACAATACATCAAAGGATCCAATCCCATTCCATAACTGCATCACAAGCACTCTCCCCAGCTTCTGTAGTACTTGCCTCTCTCATACAGCTTATCTGGGTGACCTCAAATCTATGCTTTCTTTTTCTTTTTCTTCTTTTCATGTTGGGTTGTTCTGTTCCTGAACAGGTTGAAATCCTGGGCACTGCTTCAACTACCACCTGCCTGGATCCACAGCTCCCCCAGTCTCCCACTCAGTTTCCCTTCAACCTCAGTCCCAGAGCAACCCAATCCTATGCTTTCTCTTCTGATCCGTGCAGCTGAGCACAGATGGGCAAGTCCCAGCCCCGTGCAGATGGTATCCTTCAAACTTGAAACACACAGCCTCAGAATGGCCCTCCCTCCAGCATGCCCGTGACCTTTTGGCTGAGTTCTCTACGTTTCTACACTATCTGATATTTCAAATATTTATTCGTTTCTTAAACCCAGGGACCATTCTTATTTTCACTTTCTCACTAAATGATATTGCATCCAAAGTTTCCCCTCAAATCTCTCACCCTTTTGATCTGGATCTGAAACTATATCTGGCGCTATCTTATTCATCTGTCTTTCTTGCTTTGCTCCTGACATAGCCAAGTTCCTAGATCTGTGTTCTGGAATGCATCTCAGTTGTCTGTTCCTAGTTAACAATAGCATCCCAAGGTTACTGGGTTTTTTTGTTTGTTTGTTTGTTTGTTTGTTTGTTTGTTTTTGAGTTAGGGGATGAGCAGAGTCTCACTATGTAGATCATACTGGCCTTGAACTTGCAGCAAAGCAATCCTCTTCAGCTTCCCAAGTTTTGGTGGCTTTTAAGCAAATCATTACTATTTCACATATGTTTATAGGTAATGAAGGCTCAGCTGAGCATTCCCTCCACAGATCCCTTAAACACCAGGACTCAGCTGTTGAGCTCGTCTGCAATTCTTGACCAGTATAGCTATAAAAGATGCTTCCTTTATCATGCTGGAAGTTGATACTGGATAACTCCACTGGGGTTGTACCAGAGCACCGACTGTAGCCTGAGACTTGTTTCTAAGAGAGAACACACTCAAAGCAAATATTCCAGGGGAAAGAAGCCACCAAACCAGTAATAGATTTAGTGCAGAAATGGTGAAATATTGCGATTACCCTGTCCTGTTGGTCAGACTGTTAGAGTACCCAGCTGATTCAGTAGACAGAGAAATAAGGTGCTACCCCGTATGGAGCATTGGAGAATCAGACTGCAGAAACAGTGGGGAGGCTAACACTACAGTTGTCTTTGGGATCCACAATCTGTTATAACACTAAAACTTAGCTCATTTTCATCTCTTTCTATTGTACTGGTCTTCCCCTTCCTCAACCTAGGAGTAACCTCTGCCATTTTGTTTTGTTAAGAGTAGAGAGGCAGGGGAATTTTTCACATATATTTTTTTCTGTATGAATATAGATGTCAATGAAAGGTTTAAGCAGTGTAAGAGGAAAAGTATGAATTTGAGACTACTACTGTTGTGGAAAATACTAAAAAAAAAAAAAAAAAAAAAAAAAAAAAAAGACCAGCAGAACCCCTGAGCAACTCTCTGCTCTGTCTGGCCAACCAGGCACTGGGGGGAATGCCCAACCTGTTTTATCTCATGGAGACTCTCTGGCCCACATTTTCCAATATCCAGGTCAGAAGTTAGTTATTATTTTGGGTGGGAACCCAGCTTGCTAAATTCCCACTGGCAGATTACTACCACGCCAGCCCAATGTGTCAATAATCCCACAGCCTTTGCAGTGCCCATCAGGCAAACCCATGCTTTGCCACCATACCTTTTTCCT
Source organism: Mus musculus (assembly GCF_000001635.26). Taxonomy (NCBI): domain Eukaryota; kingdom Metazoa; phylum Chordata; class Mammalia; order Rodentia; family Muridae; genus Mus; species Mus musculus. The sequence continues at coordinate 7,024,292 of NC_000068.7, read as the reverse complement.
GAGAACCCAGACTATTCATAGCAAGAAGAAAAACACCACGAAACTTAGTTCAGAAACAATGGTAACTCAGTCACTGGGCACAACAACTAAAATCCTAACTTGTAAGCCTTATTAAATCTAAATCCTTCAGTGGCGAATCCTGATGGCGAATCCAAGAGACACTTGTGATCACATCTTTTCCTCACGTTATCCCAGTCCAAAGGGACCGAGCTCTCTCCTGCTTCCTCTCTTCCTCCCTCCAACCCGGGCGTCCTACCTACTTGCCCAGTGCTTGGCTCCTTTGTTCAATAGGGCATTGATTCACAAGAAGTCACCTGAGTATGACTCACTCCTTGAAGTAGACCCTCCCAGAAGAGCAGAATTAGCATCAACATACAAATAACCCCAGAGCTATTCACAACATATAACTAGAAAAACTTTGGGATCTTCATATTTGTAGAGTCATTGGCTGGGTTGTGTTTGTTTGTTTGTTTGTTTGTTTGTTTGTTTGTTTTAGACAGGCACACATGTCCCAGACTGATCTCTAATTTGTTACGTAGCTAAGAATGACCTGGAATTTCTGATCCTCCTGCCTTACTTCCCAAGTGCTGAGAGTACATGTGTGTCATTACATATAATTTACTTATACTGCTTTGTGTATTCAGTATAAGATGCAATTTATGCAATGGAGAAGTGGCTTGCTAAATAAAGTGCTTGCCCAATAATTTAACTATTTTTATTTTATGTGCATTGGTATTTGAGAGTGTCAGATTCCCTGGAACTGGCATTGCAGACAGTTGAGAGCTGCCATGCCATTGTTGGGAATTGAACTCAGGACCTCTGGAAGATCAGTCAGTGCTCTTAACCGCTGAACTCTCTCCAGGCCCCAGTGCTTAACAAAAAGTCATGAGAAGCAGACTTCAGATCCCCAGTATCCACAAAAACACTGGGTGGGCCTAGTGGCCTATTTATATTTCCAGTGTTCAGGAAGTGGAAACAGGGATTATCTAGGCCATCTGGCTACTCAGACTAGTCAATTTGATGAGCCCTGAGTTCAGCAGGAGACCTTACCTCAATAAATAATGTGTGGATCCTTCAAGGAAGACTCACCTAAGACCAACCTCCAAATGATGCACCTTATATGTGCACACTCATCCTACACATGTGAGCATACACATGCACCCACACATGGAGCACACACATCACTCAAACACATGTGAACCATATACAAACACATGTCTACTATACATGCATATAGGTGCAAATAATAAACTAGAATTTGCTTTATTTAGACAACTATGACAAGTCATTTTTTAGACCTAGTTTTAGGGAAAAAATGTGGAATAGGCACTGTTCAGAATCTTCCAAGTCCCCTTCAGTATTGTATCTGCTTCCTCTGTATCACTACGTCATCTTCAGTTTTTGCTGACATCTGCAGGTCGGTGTCTGTGAGACCTGGCATCTGAGAACCTGAAAGAACAGGGCAGGTGACAGTCTAATGCTGTAGACAATCTTAGTTCAGTTTCAGTGCACTTTTATACACAAAGGTAGTGTAGATAGCAACGATCCAAGGAAGACTGTCTGCGTTTAGAAAAATATGATCAGAAAAACATGCAAATAAATGTCAGTCAACGTATACTAAATATTAACAGAGCAGCCCTTTTATGGAGCTTTCTCAGGACACACCAGTGGGGACAACAGAAAAGCAAAGCAGAAGACCACGTCCCGATTCAGAGAACACTGATCAGGTGGGGTTCTATAGCTATGTTCTGACATCCAACAAGAATAAACAAATCTTATAAATTGAATGCTAACATTTGTTGCAGGAAGTACACAAGTACAATCCAGGGAACAAAATGCACTTTTTCTTCCCGGAGCCTCTCTCATGTTTCCCCCAAGGCATTGTTCACTGTGAGTCATTCTCTTGAACGTATTCTGACACCCTATACTGAAGCCACTCCCTGTGTTAGATTAACTAATGGTGCTCTAAGAAAATCAGATGTCTGTCACTGAGATAATTTTCAGCTGGCATGTCAATGTATTGCACGTCTCAGTGTATTTAAAAGGTGTTTTTGTGCAGAACTTTTTTGTTGTGTTTCTCATTCTATTAAAGTAATTTCACCATCAAGAACAGGAAGTTCATCTCTGTAAGAAAGTCATTCCCAAGCAGAATATCTCTGAGGCTCTTTATGAATCTCTATGCTCATAGTTTCCAAAATACCGATAAATACCCAGAAGGGCTTCAGGAGTGCATCCCTGGTCAGCTCTCTGCAGAGCCAAGCCATGCCTTCCGACTCTCCCCTTAAAGCTGATACAATACCAAATAGACCTACCAACAAACCAAACTCAGACACCAACATTACTCATTAGTACATCCCATGCTTACAGTTTTTCAAATTTCATATCTCTGTTCGAAAGCTTCAACCTGAGATCCACGTGTTTCTTCACCGTCTCCCACCTGTCACATCCTAGGCAGAAACTGAGTACAAGGGCACTTGTGTAGGCCTGGGAGTAGTCTCTAAGTAAGCAGAAAGTGGTTTACTGCTTCTTTTGAGTTCATATCTTTTAGTTGCCTCTGGTCTTGTTATTTTCTCTAGACATTACTGGACTTACTCACACTCTGGCCTGGAGGACACAGGAGGCAAAATACACCCCCTCCCCCAACCCCAGCATGCTGAGAAGTGCCTCCCCTTGCTATTGTTCCATAAATAATTGAAGAGTCTCTTCCAGGCAACACAGAGAAGATGCACATTTAATTTATTCCCTGGGAGGACCAAAGGTGGTTGTGTAGACCCAGCACACAGACAAGCTGAGTCGGGGACACCAGCACAATTCAAATGTGTCACTTACAGGGCACATGCCCTCCGGTCTAGTGCTGAACTCCTGGGCACGGAACACTTGCTTTTCCCTTCTTGTCATATTTTGTGTCGAGAATCCAAGTGCTTGCCATTAAGGAGAGGAACTTCTTTCCATGGCAGGAGGGGATACGATATCATATTGACGAGAAGAGGTGATACTTCCTATATCTCTAAATTCAGAGGGAAAAAATGTACCCACTGATTCTGATAGTTATGATTGGTGATTGTACCACCTATTTTTTTATTGTTTTTGTTTTTGTTTAGGTTTCTCTTCTTTTTAAGCCCCTCTGTGTCTTATTTGATCAGTAAAGAGAAGTTGTTGTTTTACTAACACCCAGTCTGTATGGACACTCAGAGGAGTGAGGGCTCCTCTGCCTGGGTTAGAAGCACAGTAGAAAAGAAGTCATTGGACGTTGCCCCCTAGGAAGGCACAGAGGGAATGGAAGAGCAGGGGAAAGGAGTCCAGATAAGGAGGTTCAAATTGCCATCTATATCAGGTGTAGAGCCAGGGCCTATAAAAGAAACCAAACACTAACAGCAACAGGAAACCTCAGGAGCAAAGAGAGGAGTGTTTCTAGAGACCCATTAGAACTGAAGTTGTACGTAGAGGATCAGCAAGAAGCAAACTCTGCAGAGATGTAATAGCCCAGACGAACACACCACTGAAGTATGTACTTGGGTCCTGAGATGTGCTTTTATAGCATTGAATAAATTGATTTTCTCTTGTAGACAATACTAACTGCCTTAGTTGCTGTTCTATTGCTCTGAAGAGACATCATGACCGCAGCAACTCGTATCAAGGAAAGCATTTATTTGGAGGCTTGCTTACAGTTTCAGAAGCTCAGTCTGTTATCATCATGGTAGGAAACACGGGGCCTGGAGCAATAGCTGAGAGCTACATCCTAATCCACAACAGACAGCCCAGGCCTGCCATGGCTTTGGAACTCAGAGTCCACCCCTATTAACACATCTTCCTCAAACAAGGCCACACCCCCTAGTCCTTCTAACCATCTCAAAGAATTCCACTCCCTGGTGACTAAGCATTCAAATGTATGAGCCCATGTGGGCCATGTCATTCAAACTTCACACAAACTCTTATCTGTTACATAAAAACTTCACTTTCCTGTGTGGGAGAAGCCTATATTTTAAAGATTTCTAGTTTGCTCTTTTGATTCACACATTTTGGAGAACATTGTGAGTTTTTATTGTAAGCAGTCTTTTCTTAGGAAGACTGATCAGATTTCTGTAGTGTAGGGCTGGGAGCTTTTGAAAAGCACTTAGTAAAACTTGGGCTTTGTTTTTGAGTCTCAGTTGCTTTGATTGCATCCCTAAGGAAGTTTGTTCAGTTTTGGAATCAATATTTAACTCAGACGTACGGGCTGTTCCTCTGACCTCCGAGGTGACCGAAGGAAATGACTTAAGCAAATTAAGTTCTCAACTGTTGTCAAATGACTTCAAGATACAAATACAGTCACTGCAGAAGTTCAAAGTAATGATGTTCTACTGGAATCTTTACAAATTTTTAAGTAAAATTTTCCAAATAATAGAAGAACATTCCAAATAACGGTGTCTGGTTCAGTGTCCACAGCTGTCAGTTGATGCCAAACATTTTTGCTTCCCAGTAAGAGCCCAGAAGGACCCAAATGGCTCCGTGTTTTCCATATAGACTGGCAACAGTCCTAGACTGGGCACTCCAGTATATAAACATACAAAATAAACTCATTTACAGAGGCAAAAGTAAAACAAAATATTCAAACTTTAAGGGCTGGCCCACAGGCTAGTGAACTTCATGGGTTTACCTGGCACATGGGGAAAATGGGAATCTCTGTCTTTTTGTAGAAACATTCTGTATATGTGTGGGGTGAGAGAAGCGTTGGCATGTGTATGGGTGCACATATGTGTCAATGCCTGGTGTTTACCATAATGACTCTTCCCATATTTTTTGACACAAGGTTTCTCACCGAACTTCTAGGTCACCGATTGGCTAGGCTAGCTCACCAGAGAATTCCAAGGGATTGGTTTTATTTTCCCAGAAGCTGGGACTACAGACATGTCCATCAGATGTGGTTTTTATATGGGTGCTCTGGAACCACATTCGAGTTTCGACCCTGGCCAACACACAAAGCTACATCACTGATAAAGCAGTGTTTTGTGATCTGTGTTCCACATTCAGAATTTGCAAACAAATGACCCTTGGGAAAGGGTATAACCTGTCTCATACAATGTTTGTTTCAAGAACTCCTTGGTGGCTAAAGTAAAACAGTCTGACAGTCTTCAAGTTCCTTCTTTCCTTGCTTACAATCAGCTTTTGTAGCCCCATGCCCGTCTGGGTAAATGTATGCATACCCACTCATAGGCATGTGTATGGTACATATATTGTACCAAGACGGCCAATGCAATATTTATATTTGTGCTTTGAGCTGCCCAAGATATTGTTATAAAACCTAAGGCTCCTGTAGGGGAGTGAGTGCATAAAACTTTCATGCCTAGTATAAAAAATACAAAATGTTATTATTAATATTTAATAAGATTTGCAGCAGTCAATGAGCCAAATCAATGTTTTTTAATTAAGTTATTCATTTGTAATACGAGCTGTGCCTTGTTGTGCGTTTGTATAGAATTCAGTATGTTGAATTAAAATAAATAAATAAATAAACCTGATTTTAGCCCTCGGGGTAATGGTATTAGTAATAAAGCTATTAATTGGTTGCCTTTCCTCTGATAAGCAAACACGGCTGCTTCAGTGGCAATCTCTTTCATTCGAAGGTGCTTTACTAGTGAGAAGAATTGCAGCTTGAGCAGTTTGGAAATGGCTAATGCATGGCCTTTCCTACCACCTTGTCTTCCTGGGTCTCTCCTACTAGGCATCAGGGCAGCTGTGGGCAAATCATCTGAGTCTGTTTTTAATGAAAGTTTCAGAGCTATCATATGTTAAAGAAGTTACAGTTCAAGCAAAGATAATGTGTGTCTCCTAGCTTCCATGTTACTCAGGAATTCTTTCTCCAACCAACCTACACCCCTACAGTCCTCTTTTCTGTAGTTTTTACAATCGATGTTTGCCCAACCATGCAGACTGGTTTTGGAGTGTCTGATGGAGTGAGCTTCCTGTAAGCATAACTGACCTGGGCAGATGCTACAATATTCTTCCTTGTGGTCATTTTAAAAAGAAAGCTTGGTTGGATCGGTGTAAAACTCATCTCCTCTTTATACCTTTTCTTAACCTGGTTGCTATAAATAATACATCAAAACTGCACAATAAAACTATATTCAGATGCAAATAAGGGGAGGAAAGCTACTTTCTGCCATATGAACCCAAATTTTTCTTCTAAATGCTCAACAGAGTATGTTATTTAAAAGGAAACTAACTATAGAAGCCTTCCACGTGCCTACCCCGTTGAGGCTGTTCTTATGATGTGCATGCTATTTGTTAATCATGAGTAGGAGAATATAAATGGACCACAAAGGACCTTCATTACAATATTTTCAAACTTTATAGGAGGAGAGGGGCATTTCCATCTAATATAACTATAAAACGTACATAAATTATTAATGCAGTTTCTAATTGCAAAAGATGCTACCACAGGCTGAGAACACAGATCATGGCAGGATGCCGTTAGGCAGGAAAGGGGTCTTCAATTTGACGCTCAGTGCAACAAAATAAAAACATTCTATAACCCAAACATTGTTTTTCTTCAATAGATAAAAGACTATAACTGCTTTTTATTCTTAAATGGTTTCTTATGGAGATAAGTGTGGAAAGAATATAGGTTAAATATTGAGACATACGGTTTAATAATTGATAAGATCAGAATCAGGTGCCAGCTGTTAAGGATTGACTCACATCTGTCAACAAAGTAAAGCATGCCTTCTGCCTGGGAATCAGAGTCTGCCCTTTGTGCCTTGTATCTCAAAAGTCAGGTGAGTTCACCCTCTCTGTCCCCACCTACATTTCCACCTGTGTATCTTTGCTTATTTAATTATCCTTGCCTGAGTTTAAAAAATAACTTCTTTTACTTTTGATGATGCAATTCCTATATGCATTGCACTGTATATAGTTATATATGTTCTATTCATATATAGTCATATATGTTATATTCAACCCCAACTACCCTCTTTTACCCTTTGCTGATTCCCATCATTCCCTTCTTACAACATAAGCTAAAAAATATTTTAAGTTAACCAGACATAGTTTCACACAGTTGTAATCTTAGAGCTCAAGAACTTTGGGTAGGAAGATCCTGAGTTTGAAGCCAATCTAGTCTATGTGACAAGACCATCCTCTCCTCCTCTTCCTTCTCTTCCTCTTCCTTCTCCTTCTCCTCATCCTCTTCTTCATCTTCCCTCTTCTCTTTTTCCTCCTCCCCCTTCTCCTCATATTTTAAAAGTAAGCAGAGAGAACACTTTTCATTGTGGACATTGGGTGACATTTACTTACTTGAAGCCAATGGGATGACTCAATAGGTAAAGGCCCTTGCCCCCAAATCCAATGGCCTGAGTTTGGTCCCCAGGACCCACATGGTGAAAGAAAAGAACCTACCAGTTATCTGGATCTCCACCCACCCTACAAGTCCAGGGGCATGCGCCTTCAATAGCACTCACAATAAATATAATAGTTACTTTTTAATTTACCTAATGGGAGATCCATGATATACCCAAACTCAAACAAAATAGCTCAAAATACATGAAAAACTAATAAATGCTGGTAAAATGTTTTGCACTGAATTTTAAATGAACTTGATAACTTATAAGAAACAAAATGAGACAAGCATCTCAAACATGCTCAGATTCATTAATAAAATTATTAGAAACCTGAGAGACAGAGTTGATATGGCATGGCAGCTAGAAAAACATCATTTTGATCTTTAAAGAAAACTCAAATATAAATATCAGATGTAAATTAGATTTAATTAAACATAGATCAAAGATAATTTTCTTATCAAAATTAGCATGACTAGATAATGTGGACCCTTGGGAGGGAAAGAGAATATGGGCATGATTGTGCTAGCTTTTATTATGTTTAGCTTTCTTTGTTGTCTATTGAAATGTGTCAACTTTATTGCTAATATTTCACTGACGGTGCGTTCTTCATTTCTTCAATATAGAATTCAATTTAAAACAAAATCCTATATTCTGTCTGAAAATTTCAATTCCCACCAGCAGCATAATTCAATTAAGCTCCAGATATTTCTTTTAAAAATACAAAATAAAATCATTCTCTCTGCATATGCTATTTCTGCTCCATTCCAAAAGGATAAAAAACTGCATCTGTTTACTCTTGGTTCATCTATCACTTTGTACATTTTTATGGATTTTTATGTATAATCACATTTTCAGAGGGGATTGTTATATACTGTGCCCCATTTCAGCAGTTATTATCTCTCAGTCTTAAAATTATAAAAATTGATACACAGTCTCAGGACTCCCTCCCTAGGAAAGTGATAGGTAGCCATTCATCACTCATGGTGACAAACTGAACTTGGTCTGTTTATTGTTGTGAAAGATGGGTTCTCTTCTTGTTTCTTCTCTCTCCCCTTCCTGCTAATAGGGTGGTGATCAGAGTCCCTTTGAAGCATTCAGGGGCTGGGAGGGTGGGAGAGAGCTGCCTTATTTCTGAGCCTGGGAAAGAATCTGCATTTTTCTTCTAAAAGCTCAATAAAGTATGTTACTTGAAAGGAATTTATGAAAGAATTCACACTTCCATTTACCTGTTCTCTTGAAGCTGCTCTTTAAACATCTCTTCCCCCTGCCTCTCTCTCTCTCTCAATTTACCTTTTGCAAGATGACTGCTCTATCAGACATAAAATGCTCCCTATTTCACTTAACTATGCAACAGCCGCTCTCTGTACTTCGAGGGTACCCTTAATGGTGCTGTTATATTCCATTCGAACTTGAACACATCAAGAGCAAAATCTGCCTACCGGGATCACAAGGACTGATGGCATTTGCTGGGGTCTGAAAGCTTTGCATATGGCCATCTGTTTACCAGAGTTATTCCAAAGAGCTATCATTAAAACACAATTGTGCTTTACGGGTGTCAGCTGGACATAGGTGAGGATTACAATCATTTTTTGTGCTCTTTCCCTATGGTTTTTGTTGAAGCTCATTTTAATCTCCAGGTTTGTCCAAGGGCCATATTTGGGATGGGGGAGAAGTTATGCCCGCATCCCTCTCTTGGAAGAGAACCAAATGTCAGCTTCCATGTGAATGTCAACCAGGGCAGTTCCTTTTCTGTTAATATGGCAGGGGACGTGGGAAGTGGGGAGAAGCCGGGTGGTACTTTGAAAGAAAGCTCTCCCAGTGTGCCCCTCTTTGGCAACATGTCATTCAACCTTCACAGTTAAGTACCAAGTCTCATGTTTGCTTTAAAACCGGAAAAAAAATGCAAACGTTCGGCCATTGTCCCAAATGTCTGTGCATCCATCATGCATGCGCTTGTAAACTCCTTTGCTCCCACAGCCAAGGACAAACACATCTACCGGAAGTGAGGTGCAGCAAAGAGTGGTGTGTGGTAGGAAGGAGCAGGGTTTGTATGTAATGAGATCCTTGACTTCCATCCACCCTGTATATTAGTTTTCCTACGCTGTTCAGGGCTCCCACTTGGCAGGATGAGTTCTTTTATGTTCTCCTCTTTGTCCTTTCTTCCTTGGAACTTGCCAGGAAGGATCATCATGCATTTCTTCAGAAGTACAGACTCTGGGCCTGAGAGGTGGTTCAGTAAGAGAGATGGTAAGAATGCAGAAAGCTAGAGTTCAGTTTCCAGTTCAGATACCTTCTAACTACCTGTAACTTCATCCCTGAGAGATCTGATATCTTCTTCTAGCTCCAGTGGTTGCATGCATATACACTGAGAGACATGCATGCACATATAAATAAAGTAAATTAAAACCTTTTTTAAAAAAGAAAAAGAAACTAAAATACTTATTGCAGTTTATAAAGAGTGGTGTGGCATAGTTGAGTATATATGTGTACCCTCACACACACACACACACACACACACACACACACACACACACAGAGAGAGAGAGAGAGAGAGAGAGAGAGAGAGAGAGAGAGAGAGAGAGAGACCTTGTGCACACGTGGTCTCAGGCATGTAGAATGGGAATTAGATACATACCCCAAATTCCCATACTTGCATTTCCTCAGCTGAATAGAACCCAGGAGTCTTTTTCTGGCGTGTTCTTCTCTGTCAGAAGTTCTGCATGCCTTCCAAAAAGGCCTTAATCTCTCATATATCTAAAATGTCCTGGACCCTGAAAAGTGAGCGACTGATGTAGATTCTGAACAGGAAAACACAGGCCATCTATGTATAGATCTGGGCAAGCAGTGATTCACCTTTGCTTCACACTAATCTTTGAGGCACTATAACAAAGCCATTTTTAAATGTATGGTAATTTGTCACTTAAAGGGAAGAGTTGGGTAGCAGTGAGTCACTGCATTTCTTCTAAGTAGAGGTTGAATAGGTTACTGCATCCATTCATCTGTTGAATCATCAATTCGACATTTTATCTTACATTCAACAGGCTGACATGACCTGTCTTACAGGTGACAACAACCATATATTTTCCTTCACAAGAATAGCCTGTTTCCTACCAGTCAAGACAGAGCAATCTGACAAGTACATGAATTCCTCAAAGATTAGAAAATCCATAGACCACATTGGATAGTTGATGTAAAAAAGATCACAGTAGCATTTTTAGAAAGATGATTCAGTCAATGAAAATGTCTGTCATTCAAGCATGAGGTCCTGAGTTTGAAACCTCGGCACACACATCAACATACAGTCACATGTATAATACATAAAACTTTAGACACACACACAGAGACCATTGGTGGTGTATGAAAGCTACAATTCCTACTTTTTTTTGAGAAGCTAAGGCAATCAAAGAAATAGATTTATCTGTTAGGCCAATGGGAAATTCCTAGTTGAAGACAGAAATAACTACATTCCCCCCTCCCCACTTCCTCCTCTAATAGGAGGTCCTCAATGTGACTATATTCAGATCTCTCATCAACTGGAAGGAAAAAAAATTGATTCTAACATCAGGACTCAAGAGTTGTTCTTCCTTTTGTGGCCTGGAGAAGTCATTCTTGGGCTCAGCTAGTAACCAGCCATGCAGAGCATGACCAAAGCTTTCTGTGAGTCATCTCCCAAAGGGAGAGGAGGACTCTGGGCAACGCCTCGCCTCTCGTGGATCCACTCAGTTCCCATTTCATGGAAACCCTGAGCTTGCTTTGCATTTCTACGCTCTAACACCATTCACTATCGAAGCCTGAGGCTTGGGGCCTTTCTCTCTCTGAATGAAATGGTGCATAGAGACCTGAGATGCACATTTCTGAGAGGGAATGCAGAGCAATTGTTGTACAGAGGCCTCCAACTTGTCTGAGTCCTCTGCACTGGCAGTTTGTGCAGACTAGACTGTCCTCATCTGAGATGGGTAAAGTTTCTTTTTGAGTGATAAGCCTTAACTAATAGTGAAGGAGAGTGTGTCTACTTCCAGTTCAAGTTAAGATTCCATAATTGTCCATGACAGGCAACATGTCTTTCTCTTTGGCACACACATAGATGAAAAACATACCACTTATTAAAACTGGTCCCAGCATTCTGATCTCTCTTGTGCTCTGGGTAAAGTTCAGGGTCAGAGGAAGTGAAGAGCTAGGACCGATGTATACTAGCTCCCTCCCATCACGTTCCAGTGGATGGACTAGAAGAAATAGGCTTGGATTTTTACCCTTTACTTTTTACACCTCTAATACCCACAGCTAGGGCAGTTCCTTCTTGGGTTTTTTTTTTTTTTTCTTTTGTCAGGTTGCACAAGCAGCCATTAATTACTTGTCTAATTATATCCAGGAGAGTAACAAAGATGCCTCTGCTCACATCCCAGGGAGTTATCCTTCAGGTAATGAAAACAGTTAATTCCAAACCTGCTCGGCAATGTACTTCCTGCTAATGGAGAGTAAACACCATGTCACTTTGATAGCACACAGAAAGAGAAGCCTGGTGGATCTGCTCACACCTGACCAGGAAGGAACAGCGGTTCTGCCTGCTCTCCCTTCCCATCAGCCACCCTGTTGACACCTCTCAGATGTGTGGACGATGCCTGCCACACACTGGCCCACGTTTTCAAAAGCATCCTGTGTGAACTCAAACTACAAATGTGACTTAGAACTTCACTTTGGCCACTGTGTTTTAAGCAAAAGTTAAATGTTTTAAGAGGAACGCGGTTGCAAAACCCTTTCTTGTCTCGACTCATGCAGAATCTAGATGCTTAGAAATATGAATAAAATATGTTGAATTTACCAAGACCCTTCCAGGAAATCCTGTGTTTAAACTTTTGGAATGGAGGCAGTTTGAATATAAAGACAATCCATGAAAAGAATGCACAGGACGAAGTCATTTAACACTGCGTTATGAAGTTCTACTTCTTGTCATGAAAGCTTCTGGGTCTAATGTAATCCCATTATCTCTCATCTACTTCTGTTTTCTGTGTGGAAATAGAGGCTACTTCTCTGAAACTCTCCTTTATGGTGTAATCCTTTTTCTCAGCCCTTTCTTTACTGGGTTGAGTAAGTCCAGTGTTTTCAACTTGTCTTGTTTTGGCCCCTTCCCCTAAACCTCACCACACATACACATTCCCAACCTGTCATTTAGGCCGACAGTAATGGCACCCCAGAGGTGACCATCTTCCTAATTACAAAGCTTGACATCTAACCTCTTGAGAAATCTGACACCACAGGGTGATCTCAAGCAGTTCAATTTTCAAGTTCAAATCCATTTAGCAAATATTTACTCAGCCTGCTAAGTAGAAGAAAATGTGTTCAATCTAGTGGGAGTCAGGAGGGGAAGGTGGGGTTCCTGTCTTCAAGGACCATAGCTCTGAAGTCTGTGACAAGTGAAGCAGAAGAGAGCATGCTGGTGACCAGAGGGGTAGCCCAGTGGGCAGTTGTTCCTTGTTGCCTAACAAAAGGAAGATTCTAACAAGTTCAGCAGAGACTCTGAGGGGCTGAAAATGGCAAGGAAGAAAAGGAGACTGGAATTTGGGGAGACCTAGATTTTTCTCTTCTCTGGTAACAGGACACATGTGATAGCTTCTGATCTCTTTTAAGAGTCACTGGAGAAATATTGGCTTGAATGTTACAGCAGGAAAATAACACGGGTTAGAAATGCATTCTGCGCATACTCCAGCTTCATTTCTTAAGATGCCCAAATCAAGAAGAGGCTGAAGAGTGACTTTTAAGGCTGTGATTCTCACCTAAGGGTTCTCAAATGAGGTTTGGTGCTATAAGGATGTGGGCTGCAGTTGGTTCTACTGAAGCATGTGTGCCTACACATGCTCTACAGGGCCACGGTCTCTGCGGCATGAGCCATGACTGGGAGAAACAGAGCTTAGAGCATGCTTGTTTCCCAAGTGATGGCTCTCTTCAAGGAAGCTGTGGACTGTCTGCTAAGTAGGGGTCAAGTTGGAGGAAGTAGATTACTCTGGAGTGGGTCATTGGAGAAATGTTGTCCCTTGCCGATTCCTGGGGCTCTCTCCATTCCCTGCCTGCCATGTTATGGAGAGTCTCTTCCTCCACAAGCTGCTGCCACAGGAGAGTCCTCTCAAGCTCCGAGGGCCAAGTGACTCTGGCTGGGTTCATCCTCTAAAACCATGTCTTTCCTTGGTATGTTTCTCTTGGTCATGATGATGTAGAAGTAACTGATAGGCATCCAGGGTTAGAGGAACGGCTCCCTATATCACCTCTCTTCAAAGGAGTGGCAAATGGCTGTAGATGACAGAAGACACTCCTGCGCTCGGGGAGGGGATCACAGCAGTGTGTGTCTAGAGAACTGTTCCCTGTCAACCATCCAGATGTAAATAGCTTCTCTCCAGAAAATGATCACCAGGCTAGTTACAAAAGTGATGTGTACGTGCGTGCATGCACGCGTCTGTGTGTGTGTGTGTGTGTGTGTGTGTGTGTGTGTGTGTGTGTATACTAAGGAATGTGTATATGTATGTGTACATGTATGTGGAGGCAGCAGTCGAGGAACAATCTTGGATGTCCTTACTCAGGAGCTAGCCACCATCCAGTTTATTTTTTGAGACTCTCACTGGCCTAGAACTCACTGATAGACTAGGCTGGCTGCCCAGCAAGCCATAGGGATCTCCACGTCTCTGCCTCCCCAGCAATGACGTCACACGCATGTAGTCCTACACTCAACTTTTGTGTGTGTGCTGGGAATCAAATTCAGGTCCTCACACTTACACAGGCGTGCTGCTGACGGAGCCATCTACCAGCCCAGAACTCTTATCACAGACTGTAATTACAGCGCACTTTTGGTATTTTTGCCTAATAACAAGAACGTGGGTTTTGTTTTGTTTCGCTTTTAAATCACAACAAGGGACACTCTTGATTCCGTATTACCTTTTTTTAAAAACAACTATTTATGTAATCTGTTCACTCCAAATCACCCAATAGCTAGAAAGATTCATGGCCCTGGTGGCAAAGACCTAAGACACTTTGCATGTGTTTTTCCAAAGCTGTGTTTGGAAGAGTTTCATATCTAGACACATAGGGAAATTTTCAGTTTTAGTATTTTCCTTCTGGTTCACATTTAATTGTTTTTCTACTTTTGCCACATTTCCTGCTTAGCTTGTTGTCCTTTCTGTGTTCTGGGCAAATAAAACAGCAGAGATAATGTTCCAAGAGTTTATTGCTGTTTTTAAAGGGTCAGAGGCTCAGAGGAAAAACTCTCCCTAATAAAAAGGATTTGAGAATGTCAATGAAGATCATTTTTCTGCTTGTTTTTGATTTTCTCTTTCTTGGTTTGATTTCTTCTTTTCCCTCAAATAGTTAGTTGATTAGTTGGTTTCAGAATTTATATTTGCTTTTCTTTCTACAGTTTATGCCCCGCCTTCTCAGGCATTGTTTTCTCTTCTCCTTACTCTCCTAAGAAAAATGTTTACTTTTAATCATTGTTTAATAAATCTGCTCTGGTATATTTTAATGTTATATTTATATTTTATCCTCTAATAAGTAAGAGTTGATTAGCAGATATCTATACTTGTTTTGCCTTATTTTGTTTTTGATTTCTATGAGATTCAGCAATATGAATTTAATTTTTTAATTACCAATATCTGGGTAACTTATATCCTTTACAACTTTTTCCCTAATAATTTATTATTTTGATAGCCTAGAATTAGATCAAGTATTTAGTACCAATTGCATTATGATTACATGTACAGTTAAAATTAGGATAGGTAATATGCATTGATCTATCTATCTATCTATCTATCTATCTATCTATCTACCTGCCTCTCTCTCTCTCTCCCTTCTTCTCTCTCTCTCTCTCTGCCTCTCTCTCTGCCTCTCTGTCTTTTTCTCTTTATCTATCTCTGTCACTCTCTCTTGAAAGAGTGTCTTATATAGCCGAGGCTGGCCTTGAACTCATTATGTAGCTGAGGCTGGCCTTGAGCTCATGCCTCTGCCTCCCAAGTACTGAGATTACAGGTATGTGCATTTTATCCCTTTATAAGATTCAAAATCTCTGTCAAAAACATGAGTATAGTTGTCACAGCTCTTTAGGGTTTTTCGCTTATGCATGGAAATGCGATCTAATTTGTCACTACTTGGTCAACAAATTCTTTATTAAGATTTTATCGTCTAGTAATGAAAATGGCACTCTTTCTCACTTAAACATTTTTGTGCTGATTTATTTCTGAGTTCATACCCACCTTAACTTGTCTCAGCCTCTTCTGTTTTCTTTGATCTGCAGTGGCCCAGGGAAGACCACTCATTCCTTTTTAATCTTTCATATCCTGTTCCTCCATCAAAAACAACTTGTAGTTGAGTTTTATTTAACAACTTTTACCATTTTCTGTAAAAAGATTTCAAATCTTATTCAAACATTGGCTTTTTTCTCTTGTGTGTATAATAACCTGTACTATATTAATATATATACATATATATATACATATATATGTTTCCATAATTTTCTTTTTAGTTTTATGTTTTTTAATAATGAAGAAGGCACGTTCTTGAAAAGGAGAGACTTACTTAGTCCAATCACCTGTGTCATGGACCACTAGATTTTTCTCTTTATATATGGTAAGAAATATTATTTCAGAACTAGAGAAATGACCCAGCAGTCTTATGGACACTGTGGGCACTTACAGAGGACCTAAGTGCGCTCCCCACACCCAGGTCAGGTGGCTCACAACTGCCTTTGACTCCAGTTCCAGGAGATCGGAATCCTTGTTCTGGCCTTGCATGCATGTGGTACATACATATACAGGAAAGCAGTCACAGAAACATCTCTCCATGGGAAGAAGTAAAATGTAGCAGTTAAGATTCAAATAATTATATTCATAAGGGAAATTGGTCTGAAGTTCTCTATCTTTGTTGGGTCTTTCTGTGGTTTAGGTATCAGAGTAATTGTGGCTTCATAGAATGAATTGGATAGTGTACCTTCTGCTTCTAGCTGCATATGCATCAGAAGATGGCCTAGTCAGCCATCACTGGAAAGAGAGGCCCATTGGTCTTGCAAACTTTATATGCCTCAGTACAGGGGAATACCAGGGCCAAGAAGTGGGAATGGGAGGGTAGGGGAGTGGGGGGGGTGAGGGGGACTTTTGGGATAGCATTGGAAATGTAAATGAAGAAAATACCTAATAAAAATAATAATAATAAAAGATTCAAATAATTATATAAAAGGCCCAAGGCTCTGATTACTGTTACTTTGTAATTCCATGTATATATGTTCTTGTGTGTGTGTGTGTGTGTGTGTGTCTGTGTGTGTGTGTGTGTGTGTTAGCATGAGTGTGTGTGTGTTTGCATTGTGGGAGTATGTATGCATTCACATATATGAGGGTGTGCATGCCTGCCTGTATGTGTGTGCATGTGTGCCTGCTTGAATGTAGCACATACTCATGAGTCCAAGTGCACAAGAAGACAATGGTCAACCTCTGGAGTCTTCTTTAGGAGTTTTCCAACTTCACTGTTGCTGTTGTTTTGGCTTTGGGGGATTTTGCTTTGGGTTTTGGGGTTTTGGGACAGGGTCTTACTATGTAGCCTTGCATCTCCTCAAACTTAGTATGCAAACCTGGCTCTTTATACAGACATTGGGAATCCAGCTCAGGTCTTCATGCTTGCAAGGCAAGCTCTCTTCTCGGTCCCTACTTTATAATCTTATCACTGCCTTGTCAGTTATTACAGTAAGTAGGCTTTCTTTCAAAGATCATTTTTAACTTGTATGTTTAAGTTTGCAGTTTTACTTACAGTTAGGATTCGATTGCAGTTCTGTGGCTTTAACCTGTCTCAGCGCTCACAACTGCCTTCTTACACTTTGACGTCCAACACTGAGATTTCACTTTGATTAATCTCATTTAGCATGAAAATATATTAACATACAGTTTTAGAAATGGTGCATGGGTGGTGTATTTTCAGAGACCACATGTCCAAGTAAAACTTACTGTTACTTTAAAATCTGAAAGCCATCTGGCTATGTGCAGAATTTATCAGCAACCACCTATTTTCTTCAGGAAAAGGATAAAAGTAAGGCTCCATTTTTTTCCCCTTGGAGCTTACAAGTGAGAAATAAAAATCTGGCAAAAGGAGTAACTTCTATTAAAATATGGAATGTTTCAAACATATTACTTTTCCAAAGATTAAAAAATTAGAGGAGTAAACCCACCATCCAGATTTAACGATGTAAAATTTTTTTTCACATATATAGCACTTTTCATCAATTAAGAAATAAAATGTTGAGAGTTGTCTGCTCCCAGTCTAATATGGTTCTCATTTGGTTTTTGACATTAAGTCCTGTGTCTCTGCCGCCAAAGGGCTGTGACTATAGGCCTGGGCTATCACACCAAGCCCAAATATGATCACTTTCCTTTCGTCTCAACATTTGAAAGTCCTCTGTGACTTATTCCTCTGGAACATAGATATACACCTCCTCCAACTAACTCAATTTTCTTAGTTTAAGAAAGTTCCTGCTAATTTTTTCTATTTCAAAATATCATTAATTGTAATACATCTCACTGATCTTACTATGTGTATATGTGTATAGGATATATATCAATATGAGTCTATATTACTTATATACAAGCTATTCATTGTGCACCTATTTACATATAAATGTATGTAAAAGAAATATGTGCATATTTTATGTGACTTTATACTAAAAATTAATGAAAAATAACCTTTCACATGTACTTTTAAAAATGTGGCCCAGTAGTAATAGCATTTGCATATTCCAGGTGTGAGTTCGATTCCTGCCTATGGAGAAAGAGTCCTCCTCATAGGGAAGCAGAGCAGAGTGGCAGAGATTGCAGCCACGTTGCTGCTTGTTTTGCTCTGATTGTTTTCCTTTCTAGCTCCTTCTTTGGAAATATCAATCTGTTAGATTTTTATTGTGTTTTGTTTTTGTATTTACTTATTTTATTATTTTATTTTCTTCTCTCTTTTTTACATGACTATCAGCATGGGAGTACTTTCCTATACATTGTAGTAATTTTTCATTTTTAGCGTCTTGAATTATATTTCCCTTTAAGCTGGTATCTGTATGGGTTTGTTTGTTTGTTTGTTTGTTTGTTTGTTTGTGTTTTCCTTTTTATTTTTAGGTGAATTTCTTTTCTGTCAGTTTTATTTCCATGCCTTCTCGAGATTCGTTTAAGAGATTTTCTTTTCTAAACTTGTAGTCCATAATCTTACAGATGGTGGTTTGATGGATATTAAACACTGTGGCCCTATTCAATGAGCGACACTTCACATTCTGTTCACTTCATCCGTACACATGGTGCTGACATCCTCTCTCTCATGGACAAAGAAACTGAGACCCACAGATTAAGCAACTGCTGCATCAAAGAGGTGGTGTGTGTGTGTGTGTGTGCCCACGTGTGTACATGCTCAAGTGTGCAAGACCTAAGTATTCAACCTGGGGCATATTGGACAAGTACTGAGCTACATCCCTAGCTTATTGAATTCATATATTAGCTCAGAAGCCTAAGCCTACACACTTAAGCTTATGGGTGCATTTTAATTAGCATTTTACTGCTGTGAACAGACACCATGACCAAGGCAACTCTTGTAAAGACAGCATTTAATTGGGGCTGGCTTATAGGTTCAGAGGTTCAGTCAATTATCATCAAGGCAGGAACATGGCAGCATCCTGGCAGGCATGATTCAGGAGGAGCTGGGAGTTCTGCATCTTCATCTGAAGGCTACTAGCCAGAATATTGTCTTTCAGGTAGCTAGGATGAGGGTCTTAAAGCCCACACCCATGGTGACACACCTACTCCAACAGAGCCACAACTTCTAATAGTGCCACTCCCTGGGCAGAGCATATACAGATGATCACTGGGTGCCACAGAGGATCCTTCCTGTGTATGCTAATGCTTTTTTGATGTCATACTTGATAAGAGCTTTTAATGTGGAATCTACCATCTTAATAGTTTTTAGGAGGTTGTGTTGTTGTTACTGCTTTTGGTTTTTTGGTTTTTTTTGTGTGTTGTTGTTGTTGTTGTTTTTCTGGTTTTGGATTTCTGTTTGCTGTCTGTTTGGTGTTCAGTCCCTCCCAAGGCCTTGTTGCCGCTAAGCACAGTGCTACATGGCACATTTCTAAGACTCACCTATCCTTCTGAGAGTTCATGCATTTATTTCGAGTGCACCTAGACCAGTAGCATAAAATCAACCACACAAATCTCAGCCATCTTATAGAACTGAAAGTGCACACCTGCTGGCTCACAAGGGAAACCCTGCAACAAGTGACACCATAAAGGGTGTCATTCAGAGCTCTCAGCTAGAGGCCGGCTCAGGGCAAGGGTACAGCTGGTGGGAGATGCTCACCCCCCTTTCCAGGGCCACCATTGAGTTCTTTGTTCTTTATCTGGATCCATTTTCCCCTTCCAAATCCATCCCTGTGTCCTCCCCTCCTACACTTCATGTACCTTCTCCATCCCTTTTCACTCCCTACTTCCTGCAGCCCTTGTTCAACTTATTGTGTCCACTCCTTGCACACAGTATGACTATCTGCTGGGGCATGGGTAACTTATAGGAAGCCATATTCCTGAAGAAAGTTGACTCTCCTTACCCCAGTAGCTATTAGGGGCTAATAATTCTAGATAGGGGTGAGGAACTTCATGGACCCTCTCCTGTTAATACTGGAATTTTTACCTGGCTTAATGTTGTACAGGTCTTGTATATACAACTACAGCCCCTTTGAGTTCTTATGTCCTGACATGTCCAGAAAACAGTCTCACAGTCGTCCTGAACAACCTCTGGCTCTTACCACGTTTCTGCCTCCTGCCTCAGTGCCCCCCAGTCTTGGGGAATAGAGAGGTATACATGTGCATGTAGTTCAGAGCACCCCAGAGTCAGTAATTCCCTGCATCTTGATCAGCTGTCACTCTTCTGAAGTAATCAGTCTCCATATACTTCTCTGATGAGTGTGAAAGCCACACTGATCTATGGTTGTAAAGATATCGGCATTTTTAAAGACAGCCTTGTCTGTACACGGCATTTGCCTGATGACAGATGTACCTGTGCCATTGTTCATATTTCCATTGGCTTGAATGTTATGCTCCTGCCTTCATTCTTGTCGCATAAAAATGAAGCAATTAGCCAAGAAGTGAGGTTTTTAAAGCTTCCCAAGAAAGAGAAAGAAAAAGCAAGCATGAGTTCCCTGGAGGGGCCCCTGGCTGGCTGGCTTACATTGTCAGAGACTAGCAGAACCCAATGTGGTCTCCCTCAGAATTTGTTTGTTTAAATTCATCTCCACTCTTGTCATTACTTGACCACGAAGACAAAGTGTTCTGTTGTCACTAAATGACTTGCCCAGTCAGGAAAAGACATTTAAATTGGTTTAATCCTCATTCAACTATAAAAATGTGCCCTCTCTTTCTCATGAAACTCAATTCATTATAGGAAAATCCCACTGGTATCATGAACAAATAGAATTATTCCATCGGGTTTTACTGCTCTAAAAGGCAATTCCTTCATTGATGAAAGAAACCATAATATGTTAAGGGCAAGAACGTATTACAATACATGGCAAGTACAGTGCCTAAGCACTTGCTCTCTGAAGGTTTTCTTATGACTCAGGGCCCTGATACGCAAAGTACATTTTATTCTTCTGCAGTAACCATTTTATTCTGTTATTCCAAAATTTAAGACATCAGATAAAGCCATCATGTTCCAAGAATGATGTTAGCTTTGGACCTTTCATCTGCCCCCTAATGCAGCCCAGATATTCTGATAGATAGCGTTGTCGTGATGTGTAGCTTATATGCCCCTTGGCTACTAAGCCTTGGATATTGGGACATGGCAAAAAAGAAAAGAAAATAAAAAAAGCCTATTGTTTCTCCTCCTGTCTTTCAGAGGGTATTTGTGCCTTCTATATCTGTGTATTTTCAAATAAAATTTGAAAAGCACAGCATGTGTCATATATGTATATGTGCATAGGTGCATACATGCAAAGGCCAGAGGTTGACTTTGGATTTTTTTTTAAATCACTATCCTCCTTACTTTTTGACACAGGGCCACTCACTATCTGTGGAATTCTCCATCTTAGCTAGACCAGGTGACCACTGAGCCCCAGGGAGCTCCTGTCTCAACTTTCCCAGTCCTGGAGTTATAGACATGTGCTGCCATGCTCCGGGGTTTCACGTGGATTAAACTCAGGTCCCCATAACTTTTGTAGCATGCACTTTACTATCAGAGCCATTTTCCCAGACTGTCCCCCACACAAACCCTTCCCACAAAGGTAGTGCCGAGAGTCAAAATCAACAGCAGCAAAATCATCTCATTTAATTATAGTTTGACAATCTTTCACAGGACAACCAATATGTATCATCTTACCAGCAGTGGACACATTCACCTTTCAGCATGAAATATGCACATCCATTTGACTTCTCAAGAGAAACGTCGCCATAAATCTTCATGAGTTTAAATACTGACGAGAGGAGGATATACACACATATTAAAAATCCACAGGAAAAAAATAACAAGACTGCATTAACTGAGTTTATTGTATTTATTTGCAGCTTCACGACTCCCACCACAGAAATTGAGCCTTTAAGAAATAAAATTTGAAAAGCACAGCATTTTTCATGTTCTAGAATTCATATCCTGCATTATGAGGGGACATGTTTTATTCAGGCAGCAATGGTGAAAATCCTTAGCATCTCGGATTCCTGGTTGAAAGGCAGGCTCCTGCTTAAGTGCTTTGTTCTTTCTGTGCCAGTTAGCCACAGTCCTCCCAGGCTCTGCTGTCATTCAGAGGTCCTGGCAGGCTTGCATCATGCAGTGACAGGAAGCACCTCAGGGCCAGAGCTGTGGCTGATCCATCTGCTATGGCTAAGATGTTGCTGAGTCAGAAGTCCTAAGTCAGAAGAAAACCTGGCTAGACCCTGTCCACCTGGACCATGCACGGATTTGCTATCAATATGGCAATTTCTTATGGTTTAGCCTAAAACATTCCTTTCCTGCTGTCAGAGCTAAACAAAGGCCAAGGATTAGGTATTCTATGTGACTGTCATCTTCTCCCCTCTCCCTCTTTCTGGGCCCCTCTGCCTTTTCCTCCCTCTCCTGCTACCTCATCTTCCGCCTCTTTCTCCTTCCTCCCTCTCCTCCCTCTCTTCCTATCTTCTCCCCATCACCCCATCCCCCTTCCTCTCTTTCCTCCCCTGCTCCCATGACCTCCTGTCTCTCTTTCTTTTCATCCCCCCACCATCCTTCTTATGTCAGAAACTGCTTATGAATAAGACTTAGGAATCCAAAAGGAACCACATAATCTTCTTTCTCATTTTTTTTTCTTTTTAACCCCCCTATAATGAAAGAAGCACAAAAACTGAAAACAAAAAAAAAAAAAAACAAAACCAAATGAGCCAGCCCAGCAAGCCATACCCACAAGGCCCTCTGCGAGCACAGTCCTTTGGAACAGAAAGGATGGGAGAGCAAATGGAGTTACGTTGGGCTTCTCTGAGCACAGATGATGGACGTTTACTAGTGCCTGACTGAGAAAGTACAGTTTCTGCATGCAGGTTGGCCCTGCGAGGCCATCCTCACTCATGTTCCAAAAAACCCAGCATCAGCTTGGGACTCAGGTCCACACAAAGCTTAATGACTCAGAATTACACATGTATTGCTATTCTGCATTCCACACTCTCAACACACACACACACACACACACACACACACACACTCACACACACACTCACACACTCTCACACACACCTATCTCTTGGTTTCCCATGTCCTAGTTCTGTCTTAGTTGGGGTTTCCATTGCTGTGAAGAGACTCCATGACCAAGGCAACTCATATAAAGGACAAAATCAAGACAGAAAAAAATAAATGCCAGCTGGGCAATTTCCACGCTCTGCATCTCCATGTCTCTGTGGTTGTCTCCACTCCCTGTTAGTAGCTTGCCTCAGCAGGTATCCCTCTTGAACATCTTGTTGTCAATGTCTTGGATCCACACATGATCATCTGGGCTCCTCCAAAGAGCTTCGGTTACATCTACAGCTCTGCTCTCTTTAACACTCCAGGGTCTGGTTGACTCCACTCCACTGCTGCTTCTGTTCCTGAAGGCATCCCAGGGTACAGGCATTTCTAACAGTTTCTAACAACTGGAGTTTCTAATAGCAGCTAGGCTTCACCAATAATAGCCTCTCATGGTGCTGAGCCTCAACTTCTTTGCATGACCCCTTCAGTCCTGGACCATCAACTGCAAATGAGGCTATACCTTCACCAATAGCCTTTCCTGGCCTCTCACAGGGCCAGACCTGAGCTGCTCTCCATGACCCTTTCATGCCCTCAAAACCAGTACCACCTGGGTGATTCGTACACATTAACAAATTCAGCTGCAGCATGAGGTACAACCTTGGCTATCTCTGGAACACAGCTTTTTTGTGCCCTCAGAAAACACTTCCCAGAAGATTTCACCTCAGTGGTGCTGGTCTCATCTTGATCACCACCAATTTCTTAGCTCCAGCTAACTAGCATCAATTGTCCCAGTAACCCCTTATACTCTTGGCTCAGCCACATGGCTGATGCTGCTGAGTTCTCCGCTTTACTGGAGCTGGAACATGGCCCCATGTTCTATTACATTATCACCAGCTTTCTGTTTTCCAACTCCTTCACTGCCTAAGCTTGGCTGTCCTGGACCTTGCTCCATAAACTGACCTTAAACTTAGAGATTTGCATGCCTTTGTGTCCTAAATTCTGGGATTAAAGGTGTGTACCATAGTGCCTGGGCCCAAGCTTTTCAGGACCACTATTCCTCAAGATCCAGATCAAAACCCTCTGTCTTCCAACCTCAAGATTTTGATCATAGCTGTGCTCTCTATTTCTGGACTGTAGTTCATTTCAGATTAAAAGTCCAAATAAAAACAATAACCAAGTCCCTTGTTCAACTGTAAAAGCATGAACAATAAGTTTAGCAGGGTGGGATCTTGCCTCAAGGTTACCACTCCCTTAATCAGTTTGTCTCCTTGAGCATAAGATTCAGCTCCATTCTACTTCCTGGTGTCCCTTTATTGTTGGAACCTTTTGTATTTTTCCTTCCCTAGTTTGTTCCTTTTCATCAAAATGCCCTTTATAAGAGTGAGCTTTAGTAGCCACACAACAGAATTTATACCAGTCTCTTTTGAGATTTTCTTTGCTAACGCAATTAATATAATTCTATTCACTTTAGCCTTAAGCAGACTCTTTGGGTAAGGGCAAAAAGCAGCCACATTCTTCACCAAAATATCACCAAAACAGTCTCTAAGCCACATACCAGCAGCTTCTCCTGGAAAAACTCTTGAGCCAGCACGTATACGGTTTAAATCACCCTCAGTACCACCATCTTAGTCTTACTAAGATGATCCATTAGGCCCCTCTTAAACCATTCCACCACTTTCCAAATTCAAAGTCTCAAGATCTACATCCTCCAAGCAGCAGCTTTGTCAGGCCTATCACAGCAATACCCCAGTCCCTGGTACCAACTTCTGAATTAAACTTCCCATTGCTTTGGAGCAACACTATGACCAAGGCAACTCTTATAAAGGGCAGTGTTTAATTGGGGATGGTCTACAGGTTCTGTGGTTCAGTCTATTCTATATTCAGGGCAGAAAGCATTGCACTGTCCAGGTAGGCACAGCACTGGAGGAGCTGAGAGTTCTACATCTTCATCCAAAGGAAGCCAGAAGCAGACTATGTTCCAAGAGGCTAGGAAGAGGGTCTTAAAGCCCACCCCCACAGTGGCATACTTCCTCCAACAAGGCCACATCCACTTCAACAAGGCAATACCTAATAGTGCCACTCTCTGGGCCAAACATATTCAAATCACCACACCTACTATTTCTAGATTTGTCTCATATTTACATGACCACAGCCACTGACTCATGTTTTACTGACCTTAGGAAACCTAAACAAAAGAAGAGCCATACAAAGGCCTGCCTTCTCTGCAGCACTTTCCCAATACAACTCAAACTTCTAAGTCCTGTCATTTTTACACAATAGCTGAATTGGGGACACTTAGTCCTTTCGCTTATGATTATGCACATATGCATGTATGTCTAGCTTATTTATTGTTGCCCTTTCTACCTCTGAGGTGACACCTCACATGGTAATTACTCAGTGGCTCTTTAAAGATTGTGTGTAAGTATCTGTCTCATACTACATTAAATGTTTCTTCAGAGTGCAAAAATATAAGGAAAAAGACTAAGTCATCAATGGTAGATGCCAATTCTCAAACATTATTTGAGAATGAGGCTTGGGAGATGGCTCAGAGGGTAAGCACACATAACTAATTGAAGCCAGATGTGCCAGTATTCTATTGGAGACAGAGGCAGGGGGATCCCATAGCTTGCTCACTATGCTTACCTGCAATACAGGGGGGAGGGGGAGTGAATTCAGTTCCAGGGAAATTCCCTGTCTCAAAAAAAAAAAAAAAAAATAACTCACTCAAAGTCAACCTCTGGCCTCTACAGAGTGTTTGTTCACAGCCAACAAACGCTCATACACATGTGCACACATATACACTACACACACAGAAAACCAGTATGTGAGAAATAGCATCAACGCAGAATATCTTCCAGATTTCTGAGAAGCAAACAGAAGGCAAGCAGCCTTTTCATAATGTTGAAGCACCAGAATGGATCTCATCTGATTTCTTAAAATGCATGGATATAATTACATAAAAGAAGCAACAAACATTTTTATCTTGAAAGTGGCCCCAGAAAACTTTGGAAAGCAAAGTGGAAATTTTTTATAATACTTTCCTATTCTCACTTTTAAAAAATGAACATGAATTTAGTGGCTTACACACATAGAAGTTTACACCTGTAGTACTTACACACAACAGCTTACACATGGCCATTCTAGAGGTGACCATTCTTTCTATATCTGAGGGAAGATGATATTTCCTGTGAAGGTTGCATTCGTTCTTTGGCTCATGGCCCACTCATCCTCTCTGTTCAAGGTGAGCTGTCCCCACATTTCTATTTTGATCAATCCTACACTTCCACATCCCATTTCATTTCTCTACCTTCTTCTCCTGCTTTTTTCCTACTTTGAGGAAGACTCTTAGAATTATATTGGTCCCATGTGGACAACTATCTACTCGCCTCACCTTAGAATCTTTAATGTTTGCACCTGAAAGGTTACTTGGCAATGCAATGTAGCAGATTCAATGATTCTAGTGTTGGGACTGAGGGATTTGTGAAGGACCATTGTGTCCACAGCATCTCATAATGACAGAAATCACTCAGCCTACCCCAGGTAGTTCAGTGATCTTGACAGATTATTGTATTATTATTTACTTACTTACTTATTTATTTATTTTTATTAGGTATTTTCCTCATTTACATTTCCAATGCTATCCCAAAAGTCCCCCATACCCCCCCCCCACTCCCTTACCCACCCACTCCCACTTTTTGGCCCTGGCATTCCCCTGTACTGGGGCATATAAATTTGCACGACCAATGGGCCTCTCTTTCCAGTGATGGCCAACTAGGCCATCTTTTGATACATATGCAGCTAGAGACAAGAGCTCCAGGGTACTGGTTAATTCATATTGTTGTTCAACCTATAGGGTTGCAGACCGCTTTAGCTCCTTGGATACTTTCTCTAGCTCTTCCATTGGGGGCCCTGTGATCCATCCAATAGCTGACTGTGAGCATCCACTTCTGTGTTTGCTAGGCCCCGGCATAGTCTCACAAGAGACAGCTATATCAGGGTCCTTTCAAAAAAATCTTCCTAGTGTATGCAATGGTGTCAGCGTTTGGAGGCTGATTATGGGGTGGATCCCTGGATATGGCAGTTTCTAGATGGTCCATCCTTTTGTCTCGCTCCAAACTTTGTCTCTGTAACTCCTTCTATGGGTGTTTTGTTCCCAGTTCTAAGAAGGGGCAAAGTGTCCACACTTTGGTCTTCGTTCTTCTTGAGTATCATGTGTTTTGCAAATCGTATCTTATATCTAAGGTATTCTAAGTTTCTGGGCTAATATCCACTTATCAGTGAGAATGTATCATTTGAGTTCTTTTGTGATTGGGTTACCTCACTCAGGATGATGCCCTCCAGGTCCAACCGTTTGCCTAGGAATTTCATAAATTCATTATTTTTAATAGCTGAGTAGTACTCCGTTGTGTAAATGTACCACATTTTTTGTATCCATTCCTCTGTTGAGGGGCATCTGGGTTCTTTCCAGCTTCTGACTATTATAAAAAAGGCTGCTATGAACATAGTGGAGCATGTGTCTTTCATACCAGTTGGAACACCTTCTGGATATATGCCCAGGAGAGGTATTGTGTGAGGTATCCTCCGGTAGTACTATGTCCAATTTTCTGAGGAACCGCCAGACTGATTTCCAGAGTGGTTGTACAAGATTGCAATCCCACCAACAATGGAGGAGTGTTCCTCTTTCTCTACATCCTCGCCAGCATCTGCTGTCACCTGAATTTTTGATCTTAGCCATTCTGACTGGTGTGAGATGGAATCTCAGGGTTGTGTTGATTTGCATTTCCCTGATGATTAAGGATGCTGAACATTTTTTCAGGTGCTTCTCGGCCATTCGGTATTCCTCGGGTAAGAATTCTTTGTTTAACTCTGAGCAACATTTTTTAATGCAGTTATTTGATTTTTCTGGAGTCCACCTTCTTGAGTTCTTTATATATATTGGATATTAGTCCCCTATCTGATTTAGGATAGGTAAAGATCCTTTCCCAATCTGTTGGTGGCCTTTTTGTCTTATTGACGGTGTCTTTTGCCATACAGAAGCTTTGCAGTTTTATGAGGTCCCATTTGTCAATTCTCGATCTTACAACACAAGCCATTGCTGTTCTATTCAGGAATTTTCCCCCTGTGCTCATATCTTCGAGGCTTTTCCCCACCTTCTCCTCTATGAGTTTCAGTGTCTCTGGTTTTATGTGGAGTTCCTTAATCCACTTAGATTTGACCTTAGTACAAGGAGATAGGAATGGATCAATTTGCATTCTACTACATGATAAACACCAGTTGTGCCAGCACCATTTGTTGAAAATGCTGTCTTTTTTCCACTGAATGGTTTTAGCTCCCTTGTCAAAGATCAAGTGACCATAGGTGTGTGGGTTTATTTCTGGGTCTTCAATTCTATTCCATTGGTCTACTTGTCTGTCGCTATACCAGTACCATGCAGTTTTTATTACAATTGCTCTGTAGTACAGCTTTAGGTAAGGCATGGTGATTCCACTAGAGGTTCTTTTATCCTTGAGAAGATTTTTTGCTATCCTAGGTTTTTTGTTGTTCCAGATGAATTTGCAGATTGCTCTTTCTAATTCATCGAAGAATTGAGTTGGAATTTTGATGGGGATTGCATTGAATCTGTAGATTGCTTTTGGCAAGATAACCATTTTTACAATGTTGATCCTGCCAATCCAAGAACATGGGAGATCTTTCCATCTTCTGAAATCTTCTTTAATTTCTTTCTTCAGAGACTTGAAGTTCTTATCATACAGATCTTTCACTTCCTTAGAGTCACGCCAAGGTATTTCATATTATTTGTGACTATTGAGAAGGGTGTTGTTTCCAAATTTCTTTCTCAGCCTGCTTATTCTTTGTGTAGAGAAAGGCCATTGACTTGTTTGAGTTAATTTTATATCCAGCTACTTCATTGAAGCTGTTTATCAGGCTTAGGAGTTCTCTGGTGGAATTTTTAGGGTCACTTATATATACTATCATATCATCTACAAAAAGTGATGTTTTGACTTCTTCCTTTCCAATTTGTATCCCCTTGATCTCCTTTTGTCGTCGAATTGCTCTGGCTAGGACTTCAAGTACAGTGTTGAATAGGTAGGGAGAAAGTGGGCAGCCTTGTCTAGTCCCTGATTTTAGTGGGATTGCTTCCAGCTTCTCACCATTTACTTTGATGTTGGCTACTGGTTTGCTGTAGATTGCTTTTACCATATTAAGGTATGGGCATGTTTAGGTTGAATTCCTGATCTTTCCAAGACTTTTATCATGAATGGGTGTTGGATTTTGTCAAATGCTTTCTCCGCGTCTAAGGAGATGATCATGTGGTTTTTGTCTTTGAGTTTGTTTATATAATGGATTACGTTGATGGATTTCCATATATTAAGCCATCCCTGCATCCCTGAAATAAAACCTACTTGGTCAGGATGGATGATTGTTTTAATGTGTTCTTGGATTCAGTTAGCTAGAATTTTATTGAGTATTTTTGCATCGATATTCATAAGGGAAATTGGTCTGAAGTTCTCTATCTTTGTTGGATCTTTCTGTGGTTTAGGTATCAGAGTAATTGTGGCTTCATAGAATGAGTTGGGTAGATACCTTCTACTTCTATTTTGTGGAATAGTTTGTGAAGAACTGCTTCTTTGAAGCTCTGATAAAACTCTGCACTAAACCCATCTGGTCCTGGGCTTTTTTTTTTTTTTTTTTTTTTTTTTTTTTGGTTGGGAAACTATTTATGACTGCTTCTATTTCTTTAGGGGATATGGGATTGTTTAGATCGTTAACTTGATCCTGATTTAACTTTGGTACCTGGTATCTGTCTATTTGTCCATTTTGTCCAGGTTTTTCCAGTTTTGTTGAGTATAGCCTTTTGAAGAAGGATCTGATGGTGTTTTGGATTTCTTCAGGGTTTGTTGTTATGTCTCCCTTTTCATTTCTGATTCTGTTAATTAGAATGCTGTCCCTGTGCCCTCCAGTGAGTCTGGTTAAGGTTTATCTATCTTGCTGATTATCTCAAAGAACCAGCTCCTAGTTTGGTTGATTCTTTGATTAGTTCTTCTTGTTTCCACTTGGTTGATTTCGCCCCTGAGTTTGATTATTTCCTGCCATCTACTCCTCTTGGGTGAATTTGCTTTCTTTTTTTCTAGAGCTTTTAGGTGTGTTGTCAAGCTGCTAGTGTGTGCTCTCTCTTGTTTCTTTTTGGAGGCACTCAGTGCTATGAGTTTCCCTCTTAGAAATGCTTACATTGTGTCCCATAAATTTGGGTATGCTGTGGCTTCATTTTCATTAAACTCTAAAAAGTCTTTAATTTCTTTCTTTATTCCTTCCTTGACCAAGATATCATTGAGAAGAGTGTTGCTCATTTTCCACGTGAATGTTGGCTTTCCATTATTTATGTTGTTATTGAAAATCAGCCTTAGTCCATGGTGGTCTGATAGGATGCATGGGACAATTTCAATACCTTTGTGTCTCTTGAGGCCTGTTTTGTGACCAATTATATGGTCAATTTTGGAGAAGGTACCATGAG
Organism: Mus musculus; assembly: GCF_000001635.26. NCBI lineage: Eukaryota > Metazoa > Chordata > Mammalia > Rodentia > Muridae > Mus > Mus musculus. The sequence goes on along the minus strand of NC_000068.7, from coordinate 6,993,743 downwards.
GTGCTGAGAAGAAGGTATATCCTTTTGTTTTAGGATAAAATGTTCTGTAGATATCTGTTAAGTCCATTTGTTTCATCACTTCTGTTAGTTTCACTGTGTCCCTGTTTAGTTTCTGTTTCCACAATCTGTCCATTGATGAAAGTGGGATTTTGAAATCTCCCACTATTATTTTGTGAGGTACAATGTATGCTTTGAGCTTTACTAAAGTTTCTTTAATGAATGTGTCTGCCCTTGCATCTGGAGCATAGATATTCACAATTGAGAGTTCCTCTTGGTGGATTTTACCTTTAATGAGTATGAAGTGTCCCTCCTTGTCTTTTTTGATAACTTTGGGTTGAAAGTCGATTTTATTCGATATTAGAATAGCTACTCCAGCTTGTTTCTTCAGACCATTTGCTTGGAAAATGGTTTTCCAGCCTTTCACTCTGAGGTAGTATCTGTCTTTTTCCCTGAGATGGGTTTCCTGTAAGCAGCAAAATGTTGGGTCCTGTTTGTGTAGCCAGTCTGTTAGTCTGTCTTTTTATTAGAGAATTGAGTCAATTGATATTAAGAGATATTAAGGAAAAGTAATTGTTGCTTTCTATTATTTTTTTGTTAGAGTTGGCATTCTGTTCTTGTGTCTGTCTTCTTTTTGGTTTGTTGAAGGAATATTTTCTTGTTTTTTCTAGGGTGTGGTTTCCGTCCTTGTATTGGTTTTTTTCTGTTATTATCCTTTGAAGGGCTGGATTCATGGAAAGATAATGTGTGAATTTGGTTTTGTCATGGAATACTTTGGTTTCTCCATCTATGGTAATTGAGAGTTTGGCCAGGTATAGTAGCCTGGGCTGGCATTTGTGTTCTCTTAGTGTCTGTATAACATCTGTCCAGGCTCTTCTGGCTTTCATAGTCTCTGGTGAAAAGTCTGGTGTAATTCTGATAGGCCTGCCTTTATATGTTACTTGACCTTTTTCCCTTACTGCTTTTAATATTCTATCTTTATTTAGTGCGTTTGTTGTTCTGATTACTATGTGTTGGGAGGAATTTCTTTTCTGGTCCAGTCTATTTGGAGTTCTGTAGGCTTCTAGTATGTTCATGGGCATCTCTTTCTTTAGGTTTGGGAATTTTCTTCTATAATTTTGTTGAAGATATTTGCTGGCCCTTTAAGTTGAAAATCTTCATTCTTATCTATTCCTATTATCAGTAGGTTTGGTCTTCTCATTGTGTCCTGGATTTCCTGGATGTTTTGAGTTAGGATATTTTTGCATTTTTAATTTTCTTTGATTGTTGTGCCAATGTTCTCTATGGAATCTTCTGCACCTGAGATTCTCTCTTCCATCTCTTGTATTCTGTTGCTGATGCTCGCATCTATGGTTCCAGATTTCTTTCCTAGGGTTTCTATCTCCAGTGTTGCCTCACTTTGGGTATTCTTTTTTGTGTCTACTTCCCTTTTTAGGTCTTGGATGGTTTTATTCAATTCCATCACCTGTTTGGTTGTGTTTTCCTGCAATTCTTTAAGGGATTTTTGTGCTTCCTCTTTAAGGTCTTCTACCTGTTTAGCTTTGTTCTCATGTATTTCTTTAAGTGAGTTATTAAAGTCCTTCTTGATGTCCTCTACCATCATCATGAGATATGCTTTTAAATCCGGGTCTAGCTTTTCAGGTGTGTTGGGGTGCCCAGGATTGGGTGGGGTGGGAGTGCTGCGTTCTAATGATGGTGAGTGGTCTTGGTTTCTGTTAGTATGATTCTTACATTTGCCTTTCGCCATCTGGTAATCTCTGGAGTTAGTTGTTATAGTTGTCTCTGGTTAGAGCTTGTTCCTCAGGTGATTATGTTAGCCTCTATCAGCAGACCTGGGAGATTAGCTCTCTCCTGAGTTTCAGTGGTCAGAGTACTCTCTGCAGGCAACCTCTCCTCTTGTAGGGAAGGTGCTCAGATATCTGGTATTCGAACCTTCCTCCTGGCAGAAGTTGTGTTCCACTCACCATAGGTCCTGAGGTCCCATGGAGAGACCTGTGGGGACCTTGGGGGTGTCTGCAGACTCCGCGCCCAAGGTGCATCGGTGCTGGCTCTATTTTTATTATTATAAAGCAATTCTCTATCAACATATATCTCCTTTCTCCTTTACTTCTTTTTCTTCCTCTCTCTTTCCTTCTCCTCTTTTTGTAAAAATTTAGAGATATTCCTTTAAATGCAGGCCACCATTTTAGCCCTCATTAATGTACCAACAGAAGACACTTGACTATTTTCTCATCTTCTCTCCTCCAAGACAACACTGTTATGATAAAGCTCACTCACCAGCTTTGCAAAATAAAATGTACTGGCCTTTTCACAAGCAAATGTGGCCACTGTTATTGTGGAACATTTACTGAACATATAAACATCCAGAAAGAGAGTACAGACAGAAGGACCTCCTCTTGCTCCTTACACTTCTGACAGATTAGACAGCCGAGAAAGTACTGAGCAAGTGAGTGATGTGCTGGTGTCATTATAAGCTGTTTGTGCTTTACAAAGAAAGGACTGTCATGGGAATGGCATTTCTATGCGGGGTGGGATGGCTGGGCACATTTTTGTCTGAGTATCCTAGCTTCTTGTATTTGCAGTTGGGAGTGGAGACACCAACCACCTCCCTTTAACTTTAAGCTCTCTGTCGCCAGGTCTAAAATAGCTGGGGACTGGCAGAGGCTTCGACAGTTCCTTCCCGGATTGGATACTTTGTTATTACCCACCCCCTACACTTCACTTGTGGAGTGTTTAATGTCAATCCAACTTTCAAAACCATTTAATGCAAGTACATCATCCTCTAAGCATTTCTGACAGTCATGTCACAATGCATCTTTTTATATCACCCTCCTTCCTACAAGGCATCACAGATAGCACGTGACACTCGGTGGTGATTAACAAGACTCTTCCACCACTGACTTCATGGGGCTCCTGTCTACTGAGAAAAACATGGCTGCTGATAAATCTCACATGATAAGAGCCGTGTTATGTAAACCTGTGGGCATACGTTCTACAGTACATTATTATGACAGGGTGGTACTTTGCAAAGTTCAATTGTATTGACTAGGTCTCTTGTCCAATGGATTGTGTCTCTGTTGTGAGAATAACAAATGCCGATAAGGCAGCAGCTTGTGTGCAGGGATGGAGATGATCCATCAGCAGCTCATATATTTCTCTTGTTAGCTACTTCTCTCCCACTGCTCATGCTCTAAAGGATTTCCCCATGTGTCCCTTTCTTTTCGTTTTTCATAGAAATTAATGCAACTGAGTTCCTTACAGAATATAAAATTGGGGAAATTTAAAATGACCTTAAAGGCCCTAGAAGATACCTTGATGGGTAAAGTGGGTAAGTGCTAGTTTTGAGAGCATCAAGCCACCATGTGGAAAAGCAGAGCCCCTTTCAATCCCAGCCAGTGGTGGTGGAGGTGGCGCATCCCTGGAGCTCTCTGATCAGTCAGCCTATGATACATGGCAAAAACAGGACAGCAAGAGACCTGTCTCAGAAAACTAAGTGGATGGTACTTGACAAAGAATGCAGGAGAACAGGAGGTTGTCTTCCCACCTGTACCCCACACATACATGAGCACAAACATACATATCACAAGCACACACACACACACACACACACACACACACACACACACACACCATGATAGGCAGCTGTTGTCTGTGGGCTTGGAAAGTTACAACACTTTGGTCAGGGGTAGTTTAGCATGATTATACATGTGCAGAACGTTTATAGATGAAGTGGGTAAAGGATTCTAGATTACTGAATTTCTAAATGACAAGAGATTTAAGTCATGAAAAAACACTATGGGTTTGATCGGATCATAAAGAAGATTCATTCCTTCAAGGCAAGACATAACTACTGGAAACATTCTGAAGGAAATTTAATTGTGCACACAGGGTATTACAGGAAATTCAGCAGCCTTCGCTATGAATTGAATTCTATGGGGAAGAATTGGAGAAACGCTTCCATCTAACACTGTAGCTTTATGCAAACTAAAAGTGATCGTTTGGTTATGGTGCATCAGGCAATAAGGACCAGTTAGATAAATGGGTCTAGGGCTTTGTACAGGTAAGAAGCCAGGGCTGGGAGATTGCTCAGTCAGTAAACGCTTTCTCTGCAAGCATAAAGACTCAAGTTTGATACCCAGATCCCACATAAAAATGCTGAGCATAGTATCATTTGCTCATGATATCAGCACTGAGGGGGTTAAAAGTAAAGAATCTGTGGAACTCACCAGCCAGCCTTGCCTACTTGTCACTCTTTCTGTCCTGGATCATGATGGACTTCCAGAATGTTACCAGAAAACAGCAGTGATTTAGTTACAGAAGAGGCGTGAGAAGGTTCCTGGATCTTGGGGGTGGCAGCTTTCCAGTGTGGCTTTAAGCTACAGGCTCACAGACCATGGGTGACTCTGTACGCAAACAGAGACTCTTTCTCAAAGCCAAAGTAGATGGCTTCTAAGGAGAATAGCCCAGAGATGTCCTGTGGCTTCCACATAGGCTCATGGTCTATGTGCACCTGGGTGTCAGGACACTCCCCCGACTCCTCTGCGCCCCCCCCCCCCCCCCGCCACACAAACGCAAAGGAAATAAAGGCTAGAAGTCCAGCACAGGACTCTTACTTTATGTAAGAGTTCTTACATGTTGTATATAAAGGAAGCAAAACTCACTTCCTCTGCCTCTTCTCAGCCATATTCTGTGAGCCTGTAGCTAGAAGCCACACTGGAAAAGCAGCCATTCCACAGGTCCAGGAACCTTCTCAGGTCTTTGAGTCATTGGTGGAGTTGTTCTCTGTGCCTAAAGTGCTGCTGTTTTCTGGTGGCATCCTGACAGTCCTTCATGATCCAGGCAGAAAGACATCACCAAAAGTTCTTTCCCCAAGTTCTTGAGCTCATGGATCACTTCTATTATAAAGGGCTTGTCATTTACAACAATAATAAATAGCCCTTTATAGTACATAAATTATAATAATATGATTTATCTCCCCAATATACTATGCACTTCTTGGACTGGGGGCTGTGTCAGTTTCATGATTCTATTTCCACTCTGGAATTTATTCTCAAAGAAGTGACACCAGCCAATCCAAGGGACAGTGCCTCACCCTCCTTGGTATCTCTTATATTGTTAAAGAATGTAAATTTTACTTAATGTAAAAAAATGTCTGATGAAGAAAGCATGGGCAGGTAGTGAAACCTCAATCCTCCAATATAAAATGTTCATGTGGGTAATCTAAAGAGAGACGCAAGTAAGCCCTGGGGATTTTCATTCGGAAATCCATGGCTTTGCTTTCCTGTTGTTTCTGCCTCTTCCTGGTAATTCCATGTGATGGAGACATTTTGCAGAGGTTAATCTACACGTAATGAAGTTTCAAAGAAATAATACATTGTACTCTGCTCATGGGGGCTCTGGGGTTTTCCTTTGCTGGGCCACATGATTGCACACAAGTGCAAACCAACTGCACATTGCAGTGGCGATGCTGTACTCTCTCACACCCAAGTGAAGGGGCCTCACTGGGAGAGCTTCCTGTCTTAGATGCAGCACTTGCACATACACAGAGAGTTAGAGTTGCTCGCCAGAAACATGCAAGGTCCAAATGACAAGTTTAATTTCCAAAGGCCACTGGCTTCTGACTCGTATCAGTCCGTACTTTGATTTCTAATAAAAGAAGTGAATAAATATCCATCTTGGTGTGGCTCTGGTCCCTCTGTGATATGGCTCTGGTTCATCTGTGGTATGGCTCTGGAACTGACAGTAAGAACTTAGAACTCAAGCTGGGGAGATAGATTGGTCAGAAAAGTGCTCGACACACAAGCATGAGGACCTGAGTTCAGTCTCCTGAACCCACATAGAAATTCTAGGCAAGCATGGTGATGCAAACCTATAATCCTAGCACTGCAGAGGCAGAGGAGGCAGAGGCAAAGGTGGCAGAGGCAGAGGCAGAGGCAGAGGCAGAGGCAGAGGCAGAGGCAGGAGGCAGGAGGAGGCAGGAGGAGGCAGGAGGAGGCAGGAGGAGGCAGAGGCAGGAGGCAGAGGCAGGAGGCAGAGGCAGGAGGCAGAGGCAGGAGGCAGAGGCAGGAGGCAGAGGCAGGAGGCAGAGGCAGGAGGCAGAGGCAGGAGGCAGAGGCAGGAGGCAGAGGCAGGAGGCAGAGGCAGGAGGCAGAGGCAGGAGGCAGAGGCAGGAGGCAGAGGCAGGAGGAGGCAGGAGGCAGAGGCAGAGGCAGAGGCAGAGGCAGGAGGCAGAGGCAGGCTGATCTCTGTGAGTGCCTTAACTGGGGAATTTTCAGTAGAATGGAATACCAAGGTGACAAGATTTAAACTGTGGTTCTGCTTCTGATAAAAGTAAGCTCTTCACCCATAAAGAGCATTGTCCTCTCTCTGCAGGACACATCTGAAAACAGTACAGCCATGAGAATCCTGCCTAAACCTTGCAACACAGGAAACTGAGTCTTCCAAGAAGGGGCTAAAGGTTCTCATGACATAAAGGACAGGGTCAGCGTGAGGAGGGTAGAGCTTCCCAGACAGAATTTTAATGTTACACAGATATGGGTTCTGAGGACTTTCCTTTCTCTGTTAAAATGAGAGTAAGACTCATAACCAAAGGCAATGAGAATAATTATGCATTCCCTAAACCCAGATTGCTGAAAATCAATAGTTCCTATGGCTTCGTATCTAGACAAGGGTTGCCTGGTACACTGCACATCTCCATCATGCATCATCTACATCATCTCATGAGGAACTTCACAAAATGTCCTGCAAAGAAAGAACACTTTGTAAACTAAAACAAAAAAAAGTATAATACAAAGCTCAGCTGTTCCTTATGACACAGATCTATAATTTTCCTCATTATATAATCCAATTTTAGTGTAGATGCAAAATTTTTTTGTTGTAGTCTGTGAGATAAAGTTCTATTTGTGGGGAAATGTTTTCTTTTGGAGCACGGAGGCCCTATCAGCCTATGAAAGCATGGTGATCAATGAGAGAATTTCTGTCTAGGTTGATCTCATAGGTGTGCAGTATGGAGTCTTCCATTTGTGGAATGTAGAAGAAAAAGGATGGAGAGAGGGGAAGGCCAGAATTCAGGGCTTTCCCTCCCTCCCTCCCTCCCTCCCTCCCTCCCTCTCTCCCTCCACCTCCCTCTCCTTCTTCCTCAGTTATTTCCAAAGTATCAAACATCAAACTTCATTCTTTTCTCTCTTTTGTTGAAAATTAGTTCCAACATGTACACAGACAGACAGATACACACACACACACACACACACACACACACACCATTTAAGTAAGAACAAATATAATTTTTGGGACTATCTGTTTAGTATTATTTGTGTTGCTTTTTCTAAATGTTTTTGTGAACAGCTGGGGATGGGCTGTTGTTCAGCCTCTCTGATGCAAATCTTTAGGCAAAGAAGTTCATTTGGGAACAAATGGGAATTTATCTAGCCATGTAGTCAAACCCCCATGGGAAAATGTTCATCTCTTATTCTAAAAGAAATAGGAAGGGGAAGCAAGGGGTGTACATTTTGCGGAATTCCTTGTGTGTGTCAGGCGCAGTATAGTTTTTACTATATTAGCTCATACATTTTTCCCCATCAACCTGAGAGCCATGTGTCTCATTTCCAGGTTTTAGATGCGCAAACAGTAACCCTGACCATTGACATGACTTTGGACATCTTGTAAGAGTGCAAAGCTGGACTTTGATCCAGATAGGTCTCCAGGCCTCAGGTCATTCTCTCTACTATTCAGTGGCGTTGCCGCTGCACTCATCAGCTAGATGTCTAGTTGTTGGATTTACAGAGCAGCAGGCCTTGAGGTCATATGACCTCTGACTTCTAGTCTCGGGCCTGTCACTTACTACTTCTGTGATCTTGAAAGAGTCTCTTAATCACTCTAAGTCAATTGTTTCACACATAAAGTGTTGTTAGTGTTGAGCCATCAATCTTCAAAGCATCCTTGGTGGACCAGATGTTACACTATGTACTAAGTACTAGACAAACACAAGTTTTTACATCTCTCGACTCCTGGATGGTACTGTAGAATCAGGATTCTAAACACTATGTTTGTCTTCTAGGTTTTTTATTATTTTAAGACATGGATATTAATCAAGGATATAGAAATGAAATGCATTAAAACCTTTACTTAATTAGTTGCTAAGTAATCAGAAATCATTAATTATCTTCTTTATTACTTTTTTTTGAAACAGTGTCTTGGCATTGGGGAGAGGGCACTATGAGCAAAAGTGTTTCATATACAGACATGAGGACCAGAGTTCAAATCCCAAGATCTATATATAACAGCTAAACATGGATACATGTACCTGTAACCTCAAGCACAGAGGGACAGAAACACGAGAATCCTGTCTTGCTGAAATGGCTATTTGTGGCCTTTATAGTTAAAAATCATCTTTAAAGTGAGGCACTAGAGAGATGACTCGGGTCAAAGCATTTTCTGCTATTGAAAAGGACCCAGCATCAATTTCTAGCACCTGTATAGCATGGCTCACAACCACCTGTAACTCTAGCTCCTTTGAATGTCATATCCTTTTCTGGCCAGCGTAGCTTAGGTGCAAGCTTCAGGTTCAGCAAGAGACCCTAGATGAAGCCAAAGCAGCAGAAATGAAAGGGGAAGACTGTGACAGCCTCCTCTGCCTTCCTCATGTGCACACATGGGCAAGTGCACACATATGTATACATGTACACACACACAACACAACACAACACAACACAACACAACACAAATAAACAACCAAACAGGATCCAGCTATAGAGCTTGAGCCATCCTTGAGCGTGTAATCTCCCTGCCTCACCCTCACAAGCGCTGGCATTACAGGTGTGTGCTGCCACACCCAAGATTCTATCCCTTTCTTAAACTCTACTTTTTGTGTGAAAGGCACAATAATAAGAGAAATGAAGAGAAGGAATATGAAAAAAATTAATTTCTTGAATATGTCTAGAGTCAAAATTAGAGACAATGTTTTCCTAGGGACAAGTAGGTAAAGTCACTTGTTCAAGGTCATTTCTCCAATAGAAGCTTAGTCCCAGGTGGCTGGGGTTCAGCTCTGTGGTCTTTTGATTCATCCTCCCATCTCATGGAGACCTTCAATCCAGCGCAATGGAATAGCGAGCAAGCTCTAGAAATCCACCTGCCTCTGAATCCCCTAGTCCTGAGATTATAAGCACACACTGTCCTGGACGATTTTTTAAACCTGAGTCCAAGGATCCTGCTGTCCCCCTGTTTACATAGCTGACACTTGAGGTACTATTCTTGTCATATTTCTCTTCTCACAATGTCTTCCCTTTTCTCTATGTGTTTTCTGGCTCTTTGGGGGTGTCCTGGGTAGCATTGGAACAAAACATTCTAACATGCTTTGAAGCATGGATCAGAATTAACTGCCCTTTAAATACAGCAAAAAAAAATTTAATCTAACCAAAATTCCAGGAGGGAGGTCAGTAAACTTATTTCCCTAATGCAGGGCATCTCACACAGAGACACAAGAGAGGGTAAATTGCTTGCTCAAGGCCACACAGCAAGTTCCCAAGCCGCATGGGAGCAATTACACATATAGAAAGAGCTTAATTATTTGAGCTCTGGGATTTCAGAAATGTCATGATATCCGAGGCACCCGACAGCTACTCTGCAAGCCCAGTGGTTGCCATATCAACGACCATGAGGTCCAGAATAAATGTTACAAACAAAGAATCTGCAGGAACAGAACACCAGATTTACAAGAGTCCCAAGTCACCACTGTGCTCTTGTAAAGGGCTGCAGAACTTAACAGCCTGGCCCTGGTCTACCGAAGAGTCCCCAGAACAGATCCAATCGATCAAAGTGAGCATGGCTACCCATCCTGATTTCTAGAGAGAATCTTTGGACCTGTTCAACACAACAATAATGAGTGTGGATCAGAACTACAAAACCAGTTTTAATGGGAACAACAATGGGGACATGTTTTTAACATGACTCTTTAAGGCCAAAGAAAACCCAAAAGACAAAAAAGGTTATTTGGGAACGAAAAAGTCATTTCAGAAGGTTACCATTTGGGGCCAGAGGCCATATCTTGTAGTACAGGGATACAATGGGAGCCTTTAAATTGATTGTAAAGCACCAAATACTATTCCATTGAGACCAGCGAATAAGAGCTGTAACGTGTTGCTGGGTTTCCTCTGATGAATCACCTGACCAGTTCAGTAGTGCTGACATGATGACTTAACGTAATGTTAAAATTGCTGAGCTTTGATATTGTAAGTAGCCTGATCACATAGTGAGATACTTAAAGTACTTCATTTTTTTTCTTGCATTGCTCTAAAGTGGATCCTCTTTGTCCAAGCCACAGATACAGGGCCAGTTAAAAGATACATAGACATTCCTCTCGCATAGAGACTTGACAGGCTCAATCTATATCACCAGCTTTCAACACTATCAGTTAGTTTGATCATAAGCAATAGATCATAAAGGCCTGTCTGAACATGGGCTATATATGATTAACTACAAAGAGTAATCTACAGTGATCAAATATAAAATGTGCCCTCATATAAAGGGCAAGTGTTTGGAAAGCAGGTAGCCTGTGACACATAATGTCTTAAGTGGCACCAAGCCAGTTCACAAACTTACTCTGTACTGCAAACCTGCCTGTCACCTACTGATGATCGATGCACTGGAAACCTCGTGTGTTTTCATTCTCTGTTTATAAGCAGAAAAATACCGAGTACCTAGGAAGCCAAAGCTATATTTTAGAAAGGAATGACGAAACAGGGCAATAATAAGATCCAGTGATTGAGTGAGACTTGAGTGTACCAATTACCATACACCTGGCACTCTTGGAAGAATATTACATTACATCATAATGAGAGTCCAGATGTGTCTTCATTTTAGAAATGAGACACTGTGGTACAAACATGAGGCAACCTGATGCATCATATCACATAGCTGAGGAGTGACAGAATTCAGATTTGAATGTGGGCATTTGGAATGTCCAGCCCATAGTATCAGTGTTGCCTACTGACTTTCTTCTTAGACTTACCTCAGAAAGATATTTTCTCTGGAAAAAAATATTCATTTTCTTGATGTGAATTTGACAGTGTTATCAATCCACAATATTTTAACTTATTTTTAATCATAAAATTAAACTCCATCTAGTTCAAGAAAATTCTAGAAGAATTTCTTCTGAAGAAGAAGGTGAATAACAAAGACTAGATATTTCTTTCCTGTATAATTGAATAGCCCAAAATAATGACAAGCCATGTTAAGAAGATTCTTTAAGTAGTTTTTCTGAGCTGTGGCTCAGATCATAGGAGGAGAGGGGAAGAAGAATTAGGCTGTGTTGAGGCAAACTGAAAATTTAATAAGAAGAACGATGTCAGAATTACCAGGAGAGAGCCAGAAAAGTGAGACCTATAAAAAATAAAAATACAGACATCTGAAGAATGACCCTTTTCATTTTGCACTTCCACACTGATCAATAAGTGCATATAAAGAAAACCATCTGAAAGGAAGGCAAGTGAACCTTGCTAGTCCTAACGAGGATCTGAGAGCAGTGCCTGAATTCACAATTCAGAATTCACAAGATAGTGGGTATAATCCATAAAGAGTCTGATTCAATAATGGAGGGTAATAAGTCATACATTGAGCAAGACCCACTATATGCTGCCTGCAAGAAAAGCACAGCTAATATTAACGTATAACTAAGATAACAGTGAAAGGATTAGATGAGATACCTATTTGTTCACTGAGTACTATTGTGTCTGCCAAATGATGTTTTACAGAGCCATCGCCATGTTGAATAAACTTGAATTCTAGCTAAGACTGTGAGAGACTGAAACTCTAGTATCGTAAGCCATGGGCTCCTGCTCTCTCTCTCTCTCTCTCTCTCTCTTTCTCTCTCTCTCTCCCTCCCTGTCTCCCTTCCTCCCTCTCTCTTTCTTTCTTTCTTTCTTTCTTTCTTTCTTTCTTTCTTTCTTTCTTTCTTTCTTTCTTTCTTCCTTTCTTTCTCTCCCTCTTTCTTTTCCTTTCCTTTCTTTTCTTTCTTTCTTTTTTCTTTGATTCACGTTTTATTGCATTATGAGAAAAGATACATAATTTCAATTCATCTGAATTTGTTAACATTTAAAGACATATTTTGAGTAAATAGACATACATCACATTCTTCTTTTCCGTTTTATACCCCAACTCCTCCCGAAGACCCCCCTTCAGAACATGCACTACCTTTCATTTCTTATCATATTCTTTAAAATTTATAAAATATTGTAACAATAAAAATGAGTATTATAAAAGTTGTTTGATATAAAACAGCAATCAACTGAACAGTCATATGTAGATGTTTGTCTACAGGAATACTGAAAATACATACTTTTTCTCAATATAAAATTTAAATAATTCTAAATATATTAACTGTATGATATTTTAAAATAAAATATCACTATTAGTTTTTTAATGAACATAAATAGATAGTCTTTTTGTTAGTTTGTTTTGTTTTTAGTAGAGTTTAAAATCTTGCTTGGCTCTTACTGTGGTACAAAAACAAAATAAGAATAGTTTTTGGACATTAGAGTTCATTGTAATAAGGCTGTACTTAAATGTCCCTCACATCACCAAAGGATTTTACCACCATAGTAGATAAGCTAAGAGTTGACAGTTCTGCTGTGCCAAAAAATGAATTGTACGCACCATTTTTGGATACAGATTTCCTGCTATGGTCAAAGCTATTTGACTTGAGTGATTGTCATCATTCTCAGCCCGCAGGGAACAGATTACATTCATTTAAGAAATGGTGTTTGTATTAAGATGGTCTATCCATGAAGTCATTCATCAACTGTTTCAATGAACAATGGTTCTGCTTGGAGGGTGTCACAGACATTAGGTGAGGGTAAGATTCTGGTTCATTGGCTGTGATGATTTTGAAATGCATTCATCTCAGAATAAGAGTAACTTATATAGTCCTATTCTTCAAAATTGATGCAATAGTTATAAATTTCAAGAAAAGCCTTCAGTCTCACTCTTTGCTGTTGTCTTACAAGCCACCTCTCACATTAATTGTCTACATTACTTTTGGCTGTATAAATAATTTTGAAATATGTAAGCTGTTCTGACAACCATAGTATAGTGTAAAAACATCAAATAAATAATCCTACTAATAGAGAGGCTGAGATAGGAGAAGCATGATTTTAAGACCATTATGTGGCACACAGCAAGACCTTGTCATGTACAAACAGGCAGAAAGTGCATATGGACTGTACGATAATGGACCAATTTTTCCCATTACCAAATTAGAGAGACCATGAGATGACAGCCGACAAATTTCTAATTCCTCATATTTTTGAATTTCAATCAATTAGGATATGTTGGTAATATTAATTTCATATTAAGAGATATTAAGGAAAAGTGATTGTTACTTCCTGTTAATTTTCTTGTTATAGGTGGATTTATGTTTGTGTTGGGTTTGTTGAAAGATTACTTTCCTGCTTCTTTTAGGGTGTAGTTTCCCTCCTTGTGTTGGTGTTTTCCATCTATTACCCTTTGTAGGGCTGGATTTGTGGAAAGATATTGTGTAAATTTGGTTTTGTCATGGAATATCTTGGTTTTTCTGCCTATGGTATTTGAGAGTTTTGCTGGGTATAATAGCCTGGACTGGCATTTGTATTCTCTTAGGATCTGTATGACATCTGCCCAGGATCTTCTACCTTTCATAGTCCCCATGAGAAGTCTGGTGTAATTCTGATAGGTCTGCCTTTATATGTTACTTGACATTTTCCCTTACTGCTTTTAAAATTCTTTCTCTGTTTAGTGCATTTGGTGTTTTGATTATTATGTGACGGGAGGAATTTCTTTTCTGGTCCAATCTATTTGGAGTTCTCTAAGCTGCTTGTATGTTTATGGGCATCTCTTTCTTTAGGTTAGGGAAGTTTTCTTCTATAATTTTGTTTAAGATATTTACTGAACCTTTAAGTTGGGAATTTCACTCTCTTCTATATCTATTATCCTTAGGTTTCATCTTCTCATTGTGTCCTGGATTTCCTGGATGTTTTGGGTTATGAGTGTTTTGCTTTTTGCATTTTCTTTGATTGTCCTATCAATGTTTTCTATGGTGTGTTCTGCCCCCAGAGTCTCTCTTCTATCTCTTCTCTTCTGTTGGTGATGATTGTATCTATGACTCCTGATCTTTTTCCTAGGTTTTCTAACTCCAAGGTTGTCTCCCTTTGTGATTTCTTTATTGTTTCTAGTTCCATTTTTAGATCCTGGATGGTTTTTTCCTTTCCTTCACCTGTTTGTATTTTCCTGTAACTCTTTTAGGGATTTTTGTGTTTCCTATTTTAGGGCTTCCATCTGTTTACCTGTGCTCTCCTGTATTTCTTTAAGGGAGTTATTTATGTCCTTCTTAATGTCCTCTATCATCATCATGAGAAGTGATTTTAGATCTGAATCTTGCTTTTCTGGTGTGTTGGGGTATCCAGGATTTGCTATGGTGGGAGAATTAGGTTCTGATGATGCCAAGTAACCTTGGTTTCTGTTGCTTATGTTCTTACACTTGCCTGCTGCCATCTGGTTATCTCTTGCGCTACCTGCCCTGATTATGTCTGACTGGAGCCTGTCCTTCCTATGATCCTGGTTGTATCAGAACTCCTCCAAGTCAAGCTGTTTCTGTGACCCTGTGATTCTGGGATCCTGCAATCCTGAGATCCTGGGTGTGTCCAAGATCCTGGGAGTCAAGCTGCCTTTGGGACCTTGAGATCCTGTTGTGACCAAGCTCCTGGGATCCTGGGATCCTCTGATCCTGGGCGTGTTGGAGTGCCTGGGAGTGGAGCTGCCTCTGGGTGTTGTGAGGCTGGCTGTGGAGTTTGCATCCAAGGTCTGCTCAGGGCACTGGCCCAGACAGAACTGGTCTGGTGGAGTTCCTTTGTGCCTGGGTCCTGCTGGTCTCAGTTACTTCCGGTGTTAGGGACAGATATTGTGTCTTCCTCATCTCCGGTCTTCTTCTTTCTTCCTTTCTCTCTCGCTCTCTCTTTTTCTTTCTCTCTTTCATTCTTTTGACATCAGACCAAAGAAATAAATACATTGATCAGAAGAAAATTGAAGAGGCTCTGCTCATCACAGACAGAGCCAATAATGTAATGTCAGGGAAGAGAGCATTACCAGGAAAAAAGAAAGGCATTTTTTGTAATTTATCAGTTTACACAAAGACATAGTAATCCTATATTTTTGCCCATCTAATAACAAAGATTATAATAACTGATGGAAGAAATTAAAAAAAAACAGAAGTAGTTAAGATTTCAGCAGTCACCTCCTCACAACTGATAGAACAACTAGGCAAAAATATCAGCAGAAATATAAAACTCTTGAATAGTGCTTGAAAAAGCATGACCTGATTTACATTTATTGAACATTACATTCATCAACAAAAGATGCATTTCCTGCTAGTATATGTAGGCCACTTATCAAAAGAGATCACACTGTGAGCTTCAATACGTGACTGAATAAAATTAGAAAATATTCGAATGACACAAAGTCCATAAATGGCAAGAAAAGTAATTAAATACTAATAATACCAGGAAATCTCCAAATATCTAAAGCATGTTTTTAAAAGTTATTTTATTCAAAGTTGTGTGTGTGTGTGTGTGTGCGTGTGTGTGTGTGTGTGTGTGTGTGAGTGTGTGTGTGTGTGTGTGTGTGTGTTCATTTAAGTTACAGGTACCGACAAATGCAAATAGGATCCCCTAGATCTGGTATTACAGTGGTTATATATCACCCAATGTGGGTGCTGGAAACCAAATTTGGGTTCTTTGAAAGAGCAGTATCGCTCTTAACCACAGAAGCATCTTCTCAGTCTCCAACATAGTGTACTTCTAACATGCTTCAGTGACTCAAGTAAATCAAATGGGAATTAGGATGTAACAAAAGAGATACAGCATATCAAAATTCATACTGTACCCCCAAATCAGCCTTATGGGAAAAATTTTAGCACTAAATCTCTATATTAAAAACAAAGAAATATCCCAGATCACTGACTTCAGCTTCTAATTAAGAAACATAAATAAATAAATAAATAAAAGCTAATTAAACACAAAATGAAAGGAAGAAAGGCAACAATAAAGACCGCAGTGCAATGAGAAACAAAAAGAAAAAAATCAATGAAGCAAAAGCCTACTTCTTGGAGAAGATCAATAAAATTGGAAAAACTCTAGGAAGGCTGATTTGGAGAAAAAAGAGAAAACATAATTTATTAATATTAAAGTGAAAGATTGTTAATAATCCTATAGGTATAAGTAGGCTAAACATGAATATCATGAGAGGCTTTATACTCACAAAGCTTTAAGTGGGGATCATCAAGCCTTTTATACAACAAGTAAATATTTCAGGTTTTGGGTGTCACATATGGTCTAAGTCACATTTTTTTTCAATCTTTAAAAATAAAAATAATCCTTGACTTTTAGATTAGATTCTCCTGGCTTAGATGACATGAGTCAAATTATTGGGAGAAAAAAACATATAAATCTCATTTAATAAGACATAGATAATTTGAACAACTTTATATCAATGTGGAATTGAGTCTGAAAATTTGTCACAAAGGGAATTGCCAGGCAGGACACTTTTGCTGATTAGTTGTATCAAACAGTTAAGGTAAAAATAATACCACTAATCCTCCTAGAAAACTTAATTATATAGAATACTTCCTCCCTCATTTTATGAGACCAGCATCACCCTGTCGCCAACAAAAACAAATGGAAATAAAAGTATAAGATCTACAACCATTGAGAACATGGATGTACAAGTTCCAAACAAAACTTTAACTAATCAGTTTAGTAGGAGAAAAGGATGCTCTTGGTAGAAGGGTTAATGAGGAAAGACTCACTGACTTTCCTGTAAGATCAGACGCAAAACAGTGATAATCATCCTCTGTGAGTATGTTCAACGTGCTGCTAGGAATTGTGCCCAGCATAGTCAAAAGAATGCAGTACAAGATGCTTACACTGAAACTGAAGAAATTAAACTGCCTTGTTGTAGACAACATGGTTGTCTTGACAGAAACTTTGACAGAATCTTAAAGAAAGAGAAGTTGCTCAAACCACTAAGTCATCTAAGTTGGGAAGATACAAGATGTATTTATGAATCTGTATTGCTAAATCGCTAAACTAAAAAGGTACTAAGTTCTTAAGAACACATCTGACCAAACAGATAAAATCTACACACTGAACTTATAAAATACTGTAAAGAAAACCTAAAGAAGAAATTCATATTTGGGGACCCGGGAGGTAGGGAATCAGAAAACTCAGTTTTGCTGATGTAGCAACTTTTTCTAAGTGGATCTGTAAATTTAACAAACTAAATTCAAATTAATACATTTAAATCAGTTTATTAATCATAATCTCAGCAGAGTTTGGGGTCCTATATCACTGATTTCCAACAAACATGACAAAGAAATTCAATGAGGAAGTAGATTTTTCAACATACCTCATTAGAACAATTGGGTGCTTATGTGCAACTAAGTGTATTGACTCTTGCTCCATTAAGATGAATTCAAAATAACCACAGACTCAATGTCAACCTTCAAGTTATAAACTGTGCATAAGAAAATGTAAAAGAAAATGCCTCATGATTTTATATAGGCAAAGAATTCTCTAGTGAGCGTATGTTGTGTGTGTGTGTGTGTGTGTGTGTGTGTGTGTGTGTGTGTGTGTGTCTGTGTGTGTGGTGTATTCATGGTGCAGGTACATCTTTGTGGATGATGGAGATCAACATCAGGTGTCTTCAATGACCACTCTCCATCCTACTTTTTGGCTGGGTCTCTGGCTGAACCTGGAGCTCACAGTCAGCTAAACTATCTGGCCAGCAAGTCCGGGAATCCTTCTGTGTCTCCCCAGCAACAGGATTATAGGCAGGCACTGCTGTCCATGAATTTTTACACAGGTACCAGGGATCTGAACGTGGACTTTCTTATTCACCTAGCAAGTGCTGTGTTCCTTTTGTTCTCTCCTCGTTCCAGCAAAGAGCTCTTAATACAACTCTAAAAGCATGAGTCAAAACTAGTATATTCTACTTCATGAAAAAAAAATCACCTCTTTGTGTATCATCGAATGTAAAGTGAAAAGCAAGACACAGCGTTGTAGGAATTCCAATGTAGGGATCGCTTTAAACATATACACACAATCTGAAGCACTCACCAATAAGAAAATAAATCTTTTAATTGGGTGAAATATTGGATGAAGATAGACAAAGATACATATGCACATTACAAGTTTCTCAATATTATTATTTAATTAAATGTACAGTGGGCTACTATCACTTGACTATTTCATACATGGCTGAAATTAATTCCATTCCAAAGCATTCTGAAGGGAGGCATTGGAGTGCTATCGGCTCCTGTCACATTACGGGTAAGGAGTAAAATGCTGTAGTCACTTAGAAACAGTTGGATGTTTCTTAGAAAGCTAAACACAGATACGCCATTTGCTGGTGTGTTTATTCAAATCTACCTGTGGAAAAATCTTATTTCCCCTGAGTGCACACGTAGGTTCCTGATTCTCCAAGGAAATAATGCAATAACATGAATGAAAATAATCATAGCAGCTTGATGTGTAATAGTAAGAGATAGAAATAACTCTCATGCCATCAAGAGGAGAAGGAACTAACAACTTGCACTATATTCAGACAATGGGGTGGTGCCCAGAAAGTGAGGGTGCACTGTAGAAGAATTTCAAGAGTGACTCTGAGTAAGAAAAACCAGACCAAAACAAAATGTATATACACCATTAGACTCCATTTAGATGAAGTTCTAGACCTGGAAGCTAAGCCAAAGAGACAGGAAATGACCAGTAACAGGGGAGAGATGAGAGAAGGGACTATGTTGGAGCAGAGGGAAAAAGGTTTAAGAAACCATACAGTTCACCAGGGATGGCAACAGGAGCTTCAGGCAGTTGCTCACAGTATGTCTACAGTAAGGAGAGTATGATGATACCCATGCTTTCCTTTGATGTTGGGACCTTCATCTATAGGATGCTACTGCCCACATTCACGTCAAACCTCTCTGGAAAGTCTCACAAACATGCCCAGAGGGTGCCTGTTAGGTGATTCTAAAGCCAATTAAGATTAACCAACACCGTTGACTGTATACCGTGTATAAGAGACACCGTGCCCTCACTGGAGCCTGTGGATGCCAGAACATGCTCACATGCCTGCAAACTCACTGGCAGTGCGTTCCTGCCTGGCCTAGCTGACACACTGAGTGAGAGCATCTTGGTTCTGAGTGCCCTGGGATACACCACAGATGAGGGACACAATGCCAAGTGCCTCTCAATAGAGGCCACTCACCACTTCCTCAGGCCATCATTGTCCGTATTTAAAGGCAAATTGACCCACGGAATGTCTTTTTCTGTTTTCTTCTTTAAACGTCAATACCTTAAACTGTATTATTCTGGGACGTTCTTTTTACTACCCACCACGCTTTGTAATTCTATCTTACAGCATTGGAATCTACATCATTTTTTATGACCATCTCATGAACCACAAAATGACTACAGTAAGGTAGCTTTCAGCATCACCTTATCTCCAGGCATGTAGTTTGTTTCTGTTAGAGACAGAGCTGAGTGATCCAGTGAACATATTCACTTTGGGATGACATGAAACCAGGAATTCACAGAAATGTTTTATTTCATACCTCATCCCGAGAAATACCGTTTACCCATCCTCTGGTCTTAAAATTCTTAACACACACAGACCTTTTTCTTAGAAAAATATCTCTACCTCACCTATAATTCCAGAATGTAGAAAAGCTGAGGCAGGAAAATGGAGGATTTGAGGCCAGCCTGATCTACATATCAAGTCTTTTTCTTCAGTAAGGAAAGATAAGAAAATGAATTTTTTGAGTGTGTGCCAAAGAAATCGTGAAAATATATGTTTGTGGGTTTCTATTTCACATTAGAAATGGAACTTTATGTTTAGTTGCCTCTGACTTTAAATGTAAAATTCTTAGAGATACTTCCAAATTGTCTAGCTTTTGGTATCTCTTAGGAATAAGTGGTTATGTTTTCTTTCTTTTTCTTGTTTTACTTGCATATCTTAGAATTTAATATGCTTAGATTCTCATTCACTCAGTTCCTCTGAGCCTTGGTTTTCTCATGTGAACGATGGCCATAATCATCTTGTGAGGAACAAAAGATAAAATGTGGATAAGGTTCTGGGCAAAGGGATTAAAGCATAGCAAGTACATGGGTCTTTGTGGTTGCTATAGAATAAAAATGCATAATGAATATTAAGGCAAATACATGATTATAAACTACAACCAAGTCTCTTCCAGGATGTGTAATATTGAGTATATTTGAGTAACACTAGTGTCTCAGTAGGTTAGTATCTTTGATACTAAAGGTCTGTCCTGTGTCTGAGCTTGCTACCAGTCTACCCCATCACAGCCATCAGAGTGATGCATGGTCATCTCCTGGGTCACCTTAAGGTTGTAAAGGACCTTAAGAGGTGATTCATCATAACTGCTCATTCTCAGGGTGCAGAGACTTTGTCAAATCATCTCTTTCCCAGGCTCCTGACTCAATTGGATAAGAAGTGAGGTTATCCTTAATTCCCAGGGTCATGGTGTCAAATTATCTTGGATGTTCAAGTCAGTCATTCAGGTGATTATCAGTTATATTCAATATTGATGGCAAAGACCTTTTAAAAAGTTCTTCTAGGGAACTGTGCATATTCAACTTATTGGACCTGCACAGCAACCATTCTCAGTGGACAGAACTATCCAAAGTGATCAAGTCCTCCCCTAGAGTTACCGAATAACAAAGAAGCTAGAATAATCTATAGCTGAGTTGTATTCATGATTTATAGAAAAGTAGCGTTTCACTGTTCCCAACTAACCTTATGTTAACATGTGTTCTAACATGTGTTCTAACATGTGTTCTGGGAACCCCTAAAGCAAGAAAGCTCTGCCACAATCTCTGGACTTTTTGGCTTTACACTTCATACATATTCAGCAAATAAACAGAGGTTGTTGTCTTAGGATCTATGAAGTATAGAACATGGTTGACTGCAAAAAGTGGCTGATTCCCTGAATCTTTTTTTCAAAGACATATTTACCATACACATACATGCATGTACACATAACATACACATGCATGTCCATGTACACGCATGCATATACACATAATATGCACACACATTCATACATATACATGCACAAAAATACATATACATACACATGTATACAGATGCAATACATACACACACTATGTGCCTAAACATATATGTGTGCATGCACATATACATGCAAACATTAGTAGAAACTTTTACCTTACATCAGGCCCTAGAGATTTAAACACTGAAACCTTTCATTTGTACCAGTAATTCATATACAGCTATATGGGGTGAGAAAGGTTAATGATGGAATTTTTTTAAAGTATGTTCCATTGACTATAAATGGCAGATCTGACAGTTAAAATGAAAATTGTTCCAGAGGAAACTTTAGTCAAACTAATTATTTGAGACGTTATAAGGATGTATAATTATATTCTTCACCTTTTAAAAAAAAGTTTTATTACAAATGTGCTTTTAAAGAACAAGTAGAGAAATAAAAGCTGTAATTGTTCTTAATTATAGCTAACTGTAATTGCGCTCAATTGCAATATACTGAATATCACCAATGCCTAAAGAAATCCTGGCATGAGGCAGTGTGCCCACGTTCCTGAGATGAGGTATAGTTTTATGAATATTCTCTTATCTATAATTTAGCTCTTTTACTGTTGATTCCGTTTCGGTTTGTTTTATTTTATTTCTTTATTTTAGTGATTGTAGAAACATAATTGTCATCCCTGAATGTGCTGAAGGTTGTAGATCTCATCTGGGGTTGGTTCAAATTTCCCATTGCTGCAAAACAGGGCATAATGGGGATAGTTCAATGAGAGGCTTGGACACAACCCACTGCGGCTGACATGCTGAATGCATGCATTTGAATGTTCTGAGGTAATATGAATGGTTCGCCTAATGTACCCAGCAGAGGCTCTAAGAAGCAATGTGGAAAAATTGGAGGCTCTAAAATAACATTAACTGTCCCTCTGCTAACCACGCTTCCAATAACACTGTTTCAAATAGGTAAAATTATCTTATTCATGAAAGGCCCTCTGTCTCTGTCTCTCTCTGCCTCTCTCTGTCTCCCTGTCTTTCTCTCTCTGTCTCTCTCTGTCACTGTATGTGTGTCTCTCTCTCTATCCCTCACTCCCTCCCCTTCTCCCTCCATTTCCTCTCTATATGTCACCACCTCTCTCTTGTACACACCTTATGACTATTCTGTGCATTCACGAAGACTGGCTCTTGGTCCATGTTGATCCTCTGTAAAATGGTAGTTGATAGGAACATCTTTTCTTCTTGTGACTATAGAAAAGCCGATTTAAAATTAACACTTAGTGTAAAAAAGAAGCTAGCTTTAACAAATCTTGTTGTTGTTGTTGTTGTGTATACATGTTTGTGTGTGCAAGTTTATGCCACGATATGCATGAGGAGGGCAGAGAACAACTGTATGGAGTCATGCCTCTCCTTCTATCTTAATGTTGGCTCTGGGGTTGGAATTCAAGCCAATAGGTTTACATGGCAAATGCCTTTGCCTACAGAGCCTTCTCACTGGCTCAAGGAGTGGGCTTTTTGCACTTAGGGAAAGAGAATGTTTTATTATCTAGGGGTTACTTCTCTGAAAAATAAAAAAGAAATAAACAAGAACCAAAAAAATAAGTTCATCAATGCAACCTTTATTTCTCTCTTTTTCTATGGTTGCCTACTAAGAGCTTTCTGCCCTGAGGTCAGAGTTAGTTATGATATAATTTCTGGACATTTTGTAAAGAAGGAAAAAAAAAGAACACCTTTGAACTCAATATTTTTTTTTTGTACAGACTGTTGGTCAGGCCCAAGTTTAAGGAGGCCCTCTGAGGAACTCTCCCTGTGACAGAGGACACTGGAAGCCAAGTCTCAGGTGGCAATGGTTTGTCCTTTATGTCACAGTATTGGGTGGACGGCCTAAGCGACATGATGACTCTGATCCAGATTGTGGCCTTCAAAGACCACCCCATGCCCCAAACCAGACAGGAGCATGAGACAACTCGGTGTTAATCTAGAGCATCTCACAGACGTAGGAGTCATCGTGGTCCGTCTCTTCATGACTTGCATCATGTGGTTCCATCCCAGAAACCCTCTGTCTGCTGTGCCTCCCTTTCTTTCCCTGTCTTGGGTTCCTTGGGTGCATTCTACCCTCAGCAGCCTCTACCAGACAGAAATGGTGGTGGCTCCCACCTTGACCTTGGACTCTCCTTCAAGACAGTGGCTCTTACAGTTTAAATTCTTAGGAAAATGAGCATGCCTAAGGTACAAGCATCCTTCCTCTGGAAAAAAGGAATTTGCTTTGCTAGTCATGACTTTGGTGGTGGTTATTCTGTTAATCAAACCTTTCCAGGTTTGTTTCACCAAAACTTTCCTCCACAGAGGAGGGAATTCAGTGAATTGGAGAGAGATCCAAGGATCAGTGGCAGAGTCCTTGTCTAGCATATACAGGCTCTCAGTTCAATTGCCAGCCACTTAGCTACTTAATTTATCCATCCACCTGTCTATATGCACTTGTGGCTACGTCTTCCCCACCAGATATGGGGTCATTAGAAACCTTTTCTTCCTTCTCCCTCCCTCACTCTTTCCCTCCTTCCATCCTTCAGTCTTTTTCTCCCTCTCTCCCTCTCTCCCTCCTTCCCTCCCTTCCTCTCTCTCTTCCTCTCTCCTCCCTTTCTTCTTCTCCCCTTCTGTGGTTGCTTTTGTCAGTATGCTGTCACAGGAGTCAAAGAAGGAAGTAATCCACAGCCTTGCCTGTAATTTGCCTGGACTGAGTGTATGTGATGTTTGCATTTCCTTTTCCTCTCTGAGAATGTAAATTGGTAAATGAAGCTCCATGCACCATTTCCAAGCTTAGCAACTGTCCTCCAGAGCTGGTAACATTCGCCACTTCTAAAGTCTCTGTAAGTGCGTTTTAATGAGCAAGAATTGTTACTGATGGCCTATTCAGGTACTTATTATATCACATTATTTAACATGGTAGAATCGCCGCACATCAAGAGTACAATGATTAATCCACAGACCCAAGGATACCTGGAGGCCTGCTGCACCCTCAGTGCTCCTGGCAGTGCTGAAGACAGGCACATCGTCCTAGGAGAATTCATAGGCCGGGTGTCAAAATGACATTTGTGAAAGAAAAGAAAACAGAAGCCCTTAAGACTACCTCAAAGTGACAGAAAGGACAGCCATGCCATTTAAACAGTGGTTTCTTGCACGGACCAGTCAGGCCAGATGGGCTCTTTGCAGTGCTGATGAAGAGAAACCTCCGGCAATTTGATTTTCAAGGCACTTGAGCCAAACACACACAATAGCGGGCATTTGCAGCCGTGTCACAGAAAGAATACTAAAATACCATGAATAAGTCTTGAGCAGAGTAAAATCTCAAATAGCATCTCTGCAGATGAAAATGAGTGGACAGAACATGAATTAGATTCTATTTTTCTTAACTGTATTGGCCCTTCTGGCAATCTGAGTGCATGCTTGCCTGCTCTCAGAGGCAAGACACTAGCTCCAAACCCTGCCCACTCCATTCTTCATGTGTCCTGGGGGATTTGGTAGACAGAAATCCAGTCTTCTACAATGCCAACTTTCAACAGGACAGAGCCTGGAGCCTGTCTGGATACTGATCAGACAAGTCAATCCCAAGTGTATTAGGTAACATAAAAAGAAAGGCTACCTTATAGATGTTTGCTTTTAAGCTGAAAGTTGTAGAGAGTTTCACCCCACTCCCACTTTGTGCCCTGGCAGAGTTGGTGAAAGGCAGATGCCAGATGTATGTCTAGGAATGTGGCTGGCTCACTCTGCACTCTCAGACACACAGGAGGGGATGGGTACCAACATCAGGCATCTCCTGGAAAACTCTGCAAGTGACTAGCTAAGTTCATGACAGGGTCTGGTCTCCTCTTGTCTTTGTCAGCATTTTTAATGTACACTCCAAGTCAGCCGGTAGGTTTTTGTTTTTAAACAGGTTCATTTCCGACTGTCTGCTTCAGGGGTGTATTTCCTACTGACTGCTTCAGGGGTGCATTTCTGACTGTCTTCTTCAGGGGTGCATTTCATACTGTCTGTTTCAGGGGTGCTCCAAGAAGAGTCACTGACACAAGGAAGGGAAAGCACTAGTGCCCAGTAAAGAGATGAGCATAGGAAACAAACACATGGTGGAAGAGGCTGTGTTTAAGACATCCTCGGATTTCCTGAGCTGTATCTTCAAAGAGGTCTACAAGGACCTCGCTATCTAAGACTGTAGCTCCTCCCACTACTCCAGCTTTTACTTTCTCCCTACTTCCTCTTAATAATATCTACGATGTAAATAATGATAAATATTCCAGTTTGCCTTATGTCTTTCCCATCTAGAATATAAAGTCTCTGTTAGTAAAATTTGTTGTTTGTTTGTTTGTTTGCTTTTGTGAGACAGAGCCTCCTATATCTCCAACTCACCTATATGTAGCTTTTGTACCTATATGTACCTAAATGTACCTATATGAACCTTTGAAATTCCTGCCTTTACTTCCAGAGTGTTGGTATTTTAGACCTATGCCATCATGACAGGATTCATGTGATACTGGGGATGGTATCCAAGGCTTCATGCATGCTAGCCGAATACTCTACCAACTGAGCAACATCCCTAACCTTTGTTATTCACTGTGTTAGCACATAGCCAAGAATAAATGTGGTTATATATGATTACATATGAGAGAGAGACAGCTACAGAGATAGAGGCAGAAACAGAGAACACTGTGGCTTCTACAGACTGAACTGCATCATAAAACCACAATACCTGGGCTCATTTCTGATTCTAACTCGGTAACTGATGGACAATATTCTCTGTCTCATCTCACTCTAAGGATCCCATAGTTGAACAATAATCCCTATTCCAATAAGCCTATACTAGGTTTGTGTAAATAAACACCTGAAAATGATCTAAAGCAGCAGCTGGTTAATTCAATAAACCCCCCAGCACATACGATCAGTTTACATGTATGTGTGGACACAGTAGCTAGCAGGTTTTACCATGTAATAAATGCTTGTGTCTATGCAGTTGTGCACATCTTAAGCATGTGAGTGAAAGTTGGGGAAGTTCAAAAGGTAATCAAAATAGAGAGAGAATGAAAACACAGGCGTGGCCAGAGGGAAAAAAGGGCAAACCCTGAGGAAAGTTTGGGGTGGGGAGGATTGCCAAGCAGAGAAGAACCTGAATGTCTAGATTGTTTTGCATTTCCTAGAGTTAAGGATCACCAGGTAAGAAAAAGTGACCTGCCTTGAGTCAATAGTAGTCTGTTGGTGATGCCTCGAGCTAACTTCTTGCTTCTGCATTATTTAGAAACAGATCTAAATTTAAAGGGTTCCAGTTTGTCTCAAGTTGAATGAAAAGGAATGAAAGGGGAAAAGGGAGGGAGGAAGGGGAAAAAGGGAGGGAGGGAGGGAGGGAGGGAGGGAGGGAGGGAGGGAGGGAGGGAGGGAGGGAGGGAGGGAGGGAAAGAGGGAGGGAGGGAAAGGACAAAAGGGAAGGAGGAAGGCAAAGAGGGGATGAAGGAAGAGAAAGCAAACAGTGAAGGGTAAAGGAAGGGAGGGAAGGAGATGTCTATTAGATGATAAAGCTTTCACCATTAATTAAAATATAGTAAACTTTACTAAAATTTAGGACCAGTGAAATGTATTTTTCTATTTACAAAAGCAAGTCTTTGTACTTTGGGAAGACTCATAGGTCCCCTCAGAGAGAAGTATCCCAGTTCTGAGAAATATTTATCATGCTGGCCCCAACTCACATGGGGACTCATGTCCTCGGCTTTATTGTGGCCAGCTTCTTTTGGAGATTGGTAAGGTATTCAGAGATAAATGGTGAACTCTGGCTTTGGTGTGCCCTAAACAAAGATCTTTTTGTACAGAAGGAGCAAAGATGGGAGATACTGAGGAAGCACATTCCTTCAGACAGCTGACGAGGCTGGCACCATTGGCCACATGCCAAATATTTAAAATTGAAAGATGTATTTATTTAAAGGAGTGTGAATATCCCTGTCACACACCCAAACCTCTTGTCTGCTACTAAAAAGGACCTGTATTTTCTAGTCCCCTTCCTCCTTATAATAAAGTTGAGTTTCCACAGGACCTTCCTGTTTGTTCCAGTTTATCAATAGCCTCAGAGCAAAAGGTCAATCCAGGGCATAGAAGTCCTCATGAGGTCAAGAGTGTGGCCTAAAGCCCAAGAGGAACACCCATCACCTTTCACCCCACTGTGTTTCTTAGTCCCTAGGATGGTTTTACCTTGGAGTATATTGTTCCACTTTGTCATTTCTCTATTTACCACTTTAATTGTTTTAACATTTGCCTTCTTTGAGAAATCAAAGTAACTTGGAAATAATATGCAAGTAAAGGAAATTAATATGGTTAAATTCCAAATATTGCCTTGCCTACAGCCATTTTTAGACCTGAGCTGAAGAGGCTGGGGTTACTTCCAAGGAGAAAGCATGGCTTTCTTCTGCTACATTCACAATTTTTAGGCCTTCAGTGTCCTACAAACCAAGTATTCAAATTTTTATGAGACATGGCTGACTAAAGAGAACTTGATTTTGTTGTGAAAGTGTTGGCTGTGAACTTGACAGGATCTGAGGTCGCTTCTAGGAGACAAGCCTCCAGGCACACCTTTGAGGAATTATTGAAATTAGGTTAGTTTCTGGACATTCCTGAGAGAGATAATCTAAGTTAGGTTGATTGACTTGACGATCAACCCCAAAGGAAGGAGGCGCCATTCCCTAGGCTTGGGGCCTGAACTTTACAAAGAGAGAGAGAGAGAGAGAGAGAGAGAGAGAGAGAGAGAGAGAGAGAGAGAGAGAGAGAGCGCTGAGCATCAGCATTCACTGCCCTCTGCTTCCCAGTTGTGCTACAGCTTAACCAGCAGTGTCCAGCTTGTTCTTGCACAGCGTCCCCACTATGCTGCACAAGCCAAAATAGACCATTTCCTGCGTAAATTGATTTTGTCAGGATATTTTTCTCATAGCAACAGGAAACACAATTAAGACACTTTTAACCGTGGGATATCAGAAAGTTCCCGTCACTTTGTACAAGGCATATTAACTTTCCTTGGAATGTAAGCACTTGGGAGGAGACACAGGACTGTGTTCATCTGGGTGAGGTACATGTATGAAATGCTTGGTGTGTCAGATGAGTAAATATTAGAAAATGGAGATGATGTATTGATTTGTTTAAGAAGTGTGGGCTTTTTCCTGATTGGCTGATCTCAAAAATGCTGAGTCATTGATCATTGCAGCTTCATACAATAGTTCTCCTGTGTTTGACCAGCTTGTTTCTTTTTGAGACAGTGTTTTGTTATATACCTCAGCTGGACTCCAACTCATGATCCTCCTGAACTCTGGAACAGGCTTATATTACCACACCCCACTTGATTTTTTGTTTAAGTCTCTGAGGAGCAGAATGGAATTCTCAGACATGAGAGGAAGGTCACTTTACCCAGCATCTGTCTTCTCTAAAAAAGACAGGGCCAATGCCTGTTCTCTGAGCATCTAGATCTGTTGCGTAGACTTCTGCTTTGACTTGTACATATCAATCTACCCATAGGTCACTATTTGGAATTTCCAGTTCATTTCCTTCTTTTTGGAAAAACAAGAACTCGAAGACACTTATGAAAATCACATGCTTTCCTCGGTATTTAGAATCTTAATGTCCATAGATCTAATTTCACATCAACTTTTCTTAAGTGACTTGTCAGTTTTCGTCTTTCTGAAGTATCCAATTTAGTTCTCAGGGAAGTAAGAACATTCACACAGTTACACTTCATCAGTACTATGTCATGATTAGTCAAATGTAAAATGTATAATGGGACTATTACTCTCATTGAGTGGGGGAAGCAGCACTCTCTGTAAGTGTGGAAACTTAAGTGGGAGGAACCAAAGTGAGGCAAACATTGGAGGGAAGGCCCGGTTACTGTTTTCCATGACACTAGGCAATGCTGTTCATCCTGTGAGCATTTGGAGGAGAGGTGCACTGTGAGAATTCATTTGTTCTAGCAGAATCATTGCAAGTGAGGGCAGTTTTGTCCCTGGAGGACATTTACTAATGTCTGAAGGTATCTTGGGTAGTTATAAGAGAGTAGGAGGTGTGTGGATGTTTCCAGTGTTCAGTGAATGGAAGGCTGGGAGGCCGCTAAGTTTTCTGTGATGCTGTCAGTACTCTTTTCTCACTGCGACAAAACACGTGAGGGAAAGATTTTAAAGGAGGAGGATTTATTTATGACTCATGGTTCCAAGGTTTTCAGTCCTTTGGTTCAATGGGAGAGCAGAAACACAGAGGACAAAGAAAAGTGGGACCAACCCTTCCCTCCTAGGACTGGTTCCTGGTGATCTACTTCCTTGTTTCTATTGCCTCCCAACAATGCCGGCAAAAGGATAAAACCATCAAGAAACTCGTGCACTGAGCCCATGTGTCAGAGAGCACGTCTAGTCATTTTTCAATACATGGGTCTACCGGGGGGAACTGAGCCTCTCACAAATTAGACTTTTGGGAGATATTCAGATTCAAACCACAGAATAATATATCTCATGTGCACCGTGGAAAATTATCTGGCCCCAAATGCCAGAAAATGCCAAGGCTAATTGGTTTAGCATAATGCACGAACAACATAGTTTTTAAAAATATCAAGAACTTACAGTATTAGAAAATGGGTAATCTGACAAGCAAAAACAATTATCTAAAGGATTCAAAAGACAGATAGTTATGTCTTAACCGTAGGCTGCTGCCGTTACCATGAGCTAACTCTGAACATGGATTTAACCCTCAGAGTCAGCAAGAAGATCAGACTACTTCATTAAGCCAACTCTGATTAACTGAACTGATATTTATAAAGTACCAATATATATGTAAATAGCAAATGACAAATAACAAACACTTAACAGATATTTTTATTGTGTTAAAGGCTATAAGGGGAAAGTTATGAGAGAAGTACTTCCTATTTGGCTTAACAAGAGCAAATTCTATTTTGAAGGATAAAGTTCTTCAAAGATACTAAATTCTTAAAGGAAATAAATATAAGGCTGGAGAGATGAATCTGTGAGTAAAAGTGCTTGCTTTATAAGCCTAAGGACCTGACTTGAAATCTCAGTAGAGACATGACGAACTAGGCATGATTGTGTGCCTGTAACACCAGCCCAGTGAAAAGCAGAGAACTTGAACTCACTGGAGAATGCTGGCCACCAGCATACATCCACTTTCAAGTGACAGACTGTGTCCTAAGGGAATGAGACAGAACTTGATAGAGTACCCAACCACATCTCCTGGAATATGCAAACTCCCAAATCATATGTATGTGCACATGGACTACCCATGCATGCACACACATGTCAGACATTAATATTAGGGTTCATAACAGTAGAAAAATTACAGTTATAACGTAGTGACAAAAATAATTTTATGGTCAGGGATCATCACAACGTGAAGAACCGTATTAAGGGGTCACAGCCTTAGGAAGGTTGAGAACCACTTCACTGCAGAGTGGGACATAGAGAAATGTTGTACATGTACCCTTGAAGCTATCAGAAATTGCACGTCTACCCTTCCTCTTTGGGGATCTACAACCTAGGTGTAGCCACCTTCCAGCACTATCCTCATGCCCTCTTCAGTGACCAAGCCAGCTTAGCCCAAGTTCCCATAAAAGATGGTGTGCAGGCATACATATAAACCATGCATCACAAATCTGACCATTTTTATTATTACATTATTCTGCATTTAGTTACATTTGAATTATGATAGCTCCAGTCTTCAGCAATCCAAAAATCACAGAACATCATGAGGAAGAGCTGAAAAGGAGAAGCAGTAATCCGTTGCTAAGAAAATTGAATTCTGTACTGTTCATGCTCCTTCTGAAGCTGCAGATGACCAAGAATAGGGAGCACTATCCCAAAGTCTTTTGTTCTTAAGTGACAATTGGAGAAAGACCTCCATGCTTTGCTTCATTGTACATGATATGTAAACGGTAGTTTGAGATATTTTTTTTCACCATCTTTCTTCTGGATGTTGAACAGTTTTAAATTTCAGTGTTTTAATCTCAATTAGTGTCTACCAACAGAAAGTAGAAGCAGTTATATTACATATGTATAACGTAACTTTGAAAGTAACCATTGAACCCTTTATGGAAATTAACCAATGTGATTAATCACCCACGTGTTTCATATTTCCACACTTTGCCTTGTTGCTGTATATAATGGGATTCATTTTTATATTTGCCGCAATGATTTTAATTATGCTTGTTCTCTTTTTCTCTGACAGAGAGACTGCCACAGAGTTATCTGGAAGTCCACCAAGGTGAGCAGCTGGCTTTTCTTATTCACCTCCTGATTTTTGAAACAATCAGAGAACAGCATTGTCCTCTTTAACTGGACTTCTCATTTTCTCATGCTATTGTGCTAAAAGATTCTGTACGAGTCACTAAGCCACATGGGAAGGATATCATCAAGAAGTAATGAGGCTAATGTCTATGAATGATTTTGAGAAATCATTCACATCCTTTTAATGTCTTTATGTAGATAGATGATAGATGGATAAATGATGGATGCATGGATAGATAGATAGATAGATAGATAGATAGATGACAGGTAGATGAATGATAGATTAAATAGACAATAAATAGATAATAGATGACAGATAATAGATGATAGATACAGAGATGATAGTTAGCAGATATATAGATACATGATAGTAGCTATAAGTGCTGATTCCTCATTAGAATCAAAAGAATTCACAATTAGAGATAATTTATGGGTTTTTTCCTTTAATGAACCAATTATTATTATATCCAGAGGTTAGTGACTTATAAAGAAAAATGTTTCCCATAAAGAATCTGAATATAGTTTTATTGATATAAATGCATTTGAAGTTCTTATATTTTAAATAAGAAAAGGAGAAAAAAGAGAAAGTAACAGGGTGGCCATCTTTTAAAAACCATTTTACTGACACTCTGTATCTAGGATCTGGCCTTGGCACAAAAAAACTTCTGCTCAGTCTTTAATAGTTTCTTAATAATTGTTTGAGAATCAATTAATATATCATGGGCCATTGGTTGGGATCTGCTGAATGGTCATTAAACTAATCTCAAAAACAGAACAAGGGACAGACAGTGTGACTCTAAATACCACTCAGAAATGGGAGGTTGAGGATCAGCACGCTGTGGAAGAGAGAGATGCAGCTGAACAGCTATGTTTTTTTTTTACTTTAAGAAAACCTTGTAGATTCAGGATTGATATTACCCCCAAAACTCGTTTAGTGTGATTCAAATATTTGTTAGTGTGTGTGTTCATTGTTTGGATAGCATCTCAAAGAATCGCCCCAGGTGAAGGTGTGTCAGCTTGCAGGGTTCAACCTCTGAGTGTGTTCTGACGCATTATGTCACTGCTGAGTCTGCTTGCCATAGCCCTTTTTCACTTGGATAACGTCGTCTGTCATCAAAGGCTGAGCAGCCCACCATTTGCAGAGGAGGGGAGTTGTGTGGTCTACTCGTGTTTGTGGTGGAGAAGTTAATCCTGAAATAATGGAAAGAGGAATGACTTCCAAACTTTTATATTACGGTTAAGATTTGGACCACCTCTGTGTTGTCAGAGAAGACCCAAACCATGCTGTAATCATGCAGATGAAAATTACTCATATGTCTGAAAATCTTCAGAGCCTCCTGAATTCTATTAACCAGTGCTTTATTGTGAATACCAAGCAGCCATTCGCATATTCCCTAGGAATGATCTTCTGTTGTAGCTGCTTTATTACCCACGGGACAGAATGCTCTCTTCTTGAGTTCGGTGGGTGATATTTTGGTAATGAACCTATTTATTCTTTTGTCATGAATTTTTGTTATTCTATTGTTAAATAATGTTGAAAATCAACAGCATGGTGTGGCGATCTGATTCTAACTGCAACTTGCAGTCATTTTCATGCATGTGTGAGAGTATGAGAAATAAGGTTAGCTGTTTCTCAATTATGTTTCTAATACAGCCTCAGGTACTCTGTTGGCTTTCTCCAGGGGCAGCTTGGGATATACCCATTGACAAGTATTTCCCTTCTCATATTAACATAAAATAACATAATTATTTCACAGTGATTGCTCCCTTTGGTGTCTAGACTACCTCTTTGGCAAGCCTAGCACAATCTCATCCCTTGTTCAGCTGTCTGCCTGTCTTCAGATTTCTTCAGCTGTCACTGGAAAATGAGTCCTCTGATACCTGGGTACCATTTAGAACAAGGCATCTGTAGTTATTTTGTTTGTTTCTTGGCTAATGATTAGTGGAACATGACACTTGGAGTTTTTTATCCTTTTAGTCATAAAAGCATGTTTTTGCTGTGACATCTAAGAGAAATGGAAAATTGCAATCCAGGCAACGGCTAGCTGGTGGTATGTGGCTAGGAAGGAAGACAATGGCATTTTATAACACTGTTATGATTGGGTTTCATTGACTTTGACTGTCCTGAAATTTTCCAAAGGGCCTTTTACAGCTGTTCTGGAGGATGGGGTAGATGGAATATTTCACCTATAATTGCCTTACATGGCAATTCAAGCCACTGGCCACGGGTTGATAATACTCTGTATAAATGCCCAAATCATGCAGCACAGTTTGTGTCTCAGAAGCCAAAAATCCTTTGAAGTTGAAACAAGATACATGTGCAAGGTGCTTGAGCAAGCATCGGCTTCATTTTCCATTGCTAATGATAACCTAAATGTGTTTTTGAATTCTTGCTGTTGCTGAAATTAAAGCTTAGTAATAATATGTCACCAGAAAAATATTAGATTACTTGAGCAACATGCACTCTAAGCAATGTAATTATATTATAAATATTAAAAACCAATGATCTTGTCAAGATTAAAACAAACATTCAAACCAACTCTCTATAATACTCATCTTGAAGAGTTCTTCAAATGGGATGCATGATCTCTTCCTTGAACTGTGAAAACAATCATTTTCTCTTGCACATGGATTTTCGCTTTTATTTTACATGTAGCAAAAGGCAGTTCAGCAATATGAATTGTTTTTATATTACAACCATGTGTGTCTGTCTATCTCTCTGTGTGTGCATATTCAAACATGTCTATGTGGAAGCAAGAGGACAACCTCAGTTGTCATTTTATAGGTGCCATCCTTTTTCTTTCTTTTGGTGGTGTAGGGCATTGTTTCTGTTCTTATGTTATGGGTTTGCTGCTGCTTCCTCCTCCTCCTCCTCCTCCTCCTCCTCTTCCTTCTCTTCTTCTTCCCCTTCCTCCGCTTCTTCTTCCTCTTCCTCCCCCCTCCTCCTCCTTTTGCAAGGATGTCTCTCACTAGCTTGAAGCTCTGCAGTTGGTCATTTGCAGCCCCCTTCTTGCCCAGGATCTGACTGTCTTAGCCTCCCCAGTGCTGACATTGCAAGTGCATGCAATCCTGGCTGGCTTTTAAAATTTGTTTATTATGTATGTATTTTTATATTATGTACACTTGTGTTCTGCCTGAATGTATATGTGTAGAAGGGTGGGAGGTGGAACTGAAATTATAGACAGTTGTGAACAGCCATGTAGGTGCTGGGAATTGAACCCTGGTCCTTTGGAAGAACAGCCAGTGAATGCTCTTAACTACAGAACCATCTCTCTAGCCCCAAATCCTGGCTTTTTAAGTGGCTTATGGAAATCTACTTTAGGTCCCTATTTTTGCAAGGCAAGCAAGCACCTTGCCAACTGAGCCATCTCTCCACACCTAGAATAATGTTTTCCCAATTCTGTTTCTTCTATTGAAGAATATTTAGTTTAGGTAGATGTATTCAAAATAAAACATGATGATACCCCAATTGTTCAATGGAGTTGAGGTACCAAATTAATTATAAGCTGAGTTTTAATTTAAATGATGACTATGCAAAGAAAGTTTTTATTTTGGATAACAAAGTAAAACTATATATAAGCTTGACATCAACACAGGCTTTACTATTATCATGTGCCATCAGCTGCTGGTTGAGAGAGAGAGAGAGAGAGAGAGAGAGAGAGAGAGAGAGAGAGAGAGAGAGAGAGAGAGAGAGGAGATTTCAATTCCCTGTTAACATAGTATGGAAAATAAAGGGATTTAACAGACCATTATAGAAGCTTCTTAAGTACTGCAAAAGAAATTCATGAGCCAGCTCTTATGCACAGTACCTACAACTAAGGAACATGAAGTGTCAGACAATGAAACTTAAAATAATTAGGCATGTGAACCAGTTGCTATAATCTACTGGATTTCTGCATCAGTCAGTGGGAGTCAGAGCTCAAGATTAACATTATGAAAGGCTGTGAAAGAAAAAAAATGTTCTCTTGCATTCAAATTTGGCACATTAGTAATTTTCCCTTGCATCTTCTATAATGGTACATAAATATTACCATAACCCCTAGATCTGGCAATTCCCAGCATCCTCTTCTCTCAGATTCACTATGTGGATCTCAATGAAGCATCAGAGCATTGGCCTTAGTAGTTAGCCTCCATACACCAACTAGATGTTGTGTTGGTGTTTTAGACAATTTCTAAGGCTAGTGTGACACTCTCCATGCTAATTTCTAAGCTCTGGACCATCCTCTTCATCTCAAGAGGGAATTGACAACTACTCCTTAGTATGGCTGACCATGCTAAGGAATGAGAAGATTCAATATATTAGGTGCATCACATGTATTTTGGGCTTAATGGTATTTTCAGCCTATGTATTATTTATCAGAACACCACTCTCATCACAAGTCAAGAAGAATCCATATAAGCAATAGAAACCCCAGTTCTTGAAGCCCGGGAACAGAGCATTGCATTAGTATTTGAGACTCTCTACCAAGAAAATAAGATTATTTGTCTGGGACTATCAGATCAATGTCACACCAGTGTAGTTTTTTATGTAGAGTATTTGATATTCAAGTAGTGATACTGGGGTATTGATACTAAGAAACTGATTCCAGAATATGGACACTATGAGTAGAGCTTTGTTTTCTGAGGTTTGGAGTGGACTGTGCTATTTCTCATCAACCGTATTTATGTCATGGATGTGCCTGGTCAGAAAGCAACAAGGAAAAAGGATGGAAGCAAAGGGAATTAAGATAAGCTCAGACAGCTCAAGTTGCTACTTGTGGCTCTAGAGGGTTTAAGGTCAGGGCTTTAGTTCTCCATGGAAGCTTTGGTAGCTAACGCAAAGTCATATTTCTCATTGTCCTCAATACAAAATCTATCTCCCTTGAGGCCCTTAGAAAGTAATATATCAATACACTACTTTTCCAGGTCAGCTTCTTACTCAGTTAAGAGCTGATGGGCACACACCTCCTTCCTTCTTCATGATGCTTAGGAAACAACAGATCCCTCTACTTTTCTGGAACCTTCATCCGGGGTGGTTCTGTATGATGAGTTTCATTATTTGTTCACCAATTTAGCAAAAGTAAGTTAAGTGCTGCCAAGAATAGACCATGTGGGAGAACATAGATAAAACACCGATTCTTCTCTCTGCTACTTTATCTGGTAGGGAAAGTACAGGTAAGCCCAGCACTGGGCACGTAGTGCTTTCTGTGTCAGAGAAGCAGATAACCAATCTACAATGAATTATGAACTATGAACTTGACAACTAGGAGGCAAGCCACGAGCACACTTGTGAGGGAGCAACTGGATTGAAGTTAACCTCTGAGATTATCTGTGAGGGATTGTCTTGATTAGATTCATTGATGAGAGAAGACAGATCTAAATGTGAACAAGATCATTGGTGGGTGGTGGATTCTGGACCACAAAGAAGGAGAGAGCAAGCTGTGCACTAACTCCCATGGATAATTCATTGTTCAGCCACTGTAAATACTTGCCTTCATCTTCTCCTTTACTCTCTGAAATGGCCCACTGGCTTCTCTTCACCCCTCCTTCCTCAGGGAATCCCTCCTGAGCACTTGATCTGAGTAGCTCCTGAGACACATTTGCCCATGGTCCTATGGCCATCTTGTGTTGTCTGTGCAACAACTGCCATTCTCTCTGCATCTGCTGACCATGGTTATGATGTGCTGTCTTCCTCCTCAGACCCGGATCAGTGTCTTCATTGCCTGTCCAATTTGTTCCACTCTTTGTAAGACTCAGAACAGAACTGGCAATCAAGAAATGTTTGTGGAATTACTGTGTGAGCCCCCACTTTAGAAATAAGAAAACTGAGATCTAGTCTATAATGTACTCTTTCTTCCATCTCCTCTAGGTGCTCTGTCATCTCCCTCTTCTGGCTCTCACCTTCCAAATGATCTCTCACTCATTTTTGGGGGGTTAGGGACAAGTCATAATCACAAGCAACGTCTGGCCCAAACCTATAAACAAATACTCACTTGAAGAAAGCCATGCCATTTCTTTATATATGATCTAAGCCCGATTTTGCAGTGCAGCTTCAAAGTTGATTCACTGTTATAGAGAAGGAATAGCCTGGCAATGTGAAAATATTTCATATTAGCTGTATATAAGGTTGTCTGACCCCTCCTTAGATACAGTGGAGTAGAGCTTGTTTCTATAAAGTTTTTTTTTTTTAGACAGTTTTACATTCTTTCCATTATTTCTGAAGTCCCTAGTGACAGTTGTGAATACTGTCTAATTATGTCATTTTCCAGGCGACTTTTATACATCTATACTAATGAAAAAAATTGTTGAGAACTCATTATTATTCATGATTTATCCCTAAATGCTTAGTACTGTGTGGAACATAGTAGGCACTGAATAAATACTTGAATGAGTGTTTGAGTGTCTGAGTGAGAGGATATTTGAATTAATTAGTGGATGTTTGAATTAACGAATAAATGTTTGACTTGAGAAGGGAGGGGAGAGGACCAGAACACGCCCCGGCATTGGAACAGGTATATGATTACTACCATCTGTCACCCTTCTGACTCGGCTTGAAGTTCACAACCATACCCACAGAGGTTCATCTATTTGGCTGGGAAGTTGTTGAGCAAAACTTGAGTCTTCATAAGCTGTCAAGAGGAGTTTCTATTGAGTGTCTGTCAGTAGAGATCCTGCAAGACCAGGCATGGGGCTCAGACAAACTTGAATTCTCTCTATATCATCCCTTGACTATGTTTATTTAGTATATCTGCCTCTTTTTCTCATTTATAAATTTGGAAAACTTCTAATATTCATCTTCTAGAGCCAATCTTAGGACATAGTCCACATAATGTAGCTAACTAAGTAGCTGGCACACAGCCTATAGTAGATACATGGTACCTATTACTGTGGTCCTGCAGACTAGCTTTAGCTAGTTGTTTTTATTAGCACTTGATTAGTGCTAATATGTAGGGCGTGGCATCATACTGCATTGTAAGAAGCTCCCAAACAAAACAATTCATCACGTGTGGTCTCTATTCCAAATCCTGCCTAGGATCACACACCCTGACTTACAATGATTCAACCTAAAATTCTCAGTCTTGTGATGGCATAAGAGAGCTATCCACTCAGTAGAAACCACACTTTAAATTTAGAATGTTCTCTTTCCTGGGTTAGCAATATTGATTCTACTGTTCTCTGCTAATGTTCACAGTAGAATGGATCCACAGTTCCCAATCAGCCATGCAACCATGGGGCACAGCTGATATCCTAAGTGTTCTACATCACCGAAGTTCTTCAGTACACATAGTCAGCACCTTATAAGAGACAGTCTGCACTTGATTATAACACAGACATTCTATTAGATGTTTCTGCCAAACCATCTGTTATAAGGGCTATGAGCACATTTAAGATAAAGCAGAGAAAACTATGGCATGTCATGGATGTCATGCGCCATTTAATAGGTTAGGCGTATTTTCCATTGAGGGTATTTTGGCTTATGATGAGCTTATGGGGATGAGCTTATGAGCCTGATGGTGGGTCAAGGAGTACCTGAATATGCAAATATTTCTCATCAATCACAAGCAGCTCTATCCAGAACATGGTTTTCATTAATTCTCCAAAGTACCTAAATCAAAACATTTCATTCTTTGTAGATGTTTTTAAGAATGTAGTGATGGAATTAAATTACACTTGTTTTATAATACGATGTTCTGATGTGTAACACACTATTAAAGAAAGGATCCTTACAAGGAAAACTTCAGAATATCACTAAGCTACTCACTGCCTGACCTATTTAGACTGATCGGATTCTTTTTGTTGTAGACTGCATAATTAAATTTTAAATGGAACATGATAAAGAAATTATACTGGTGATCTCCAGAGATTTCAATACCCTATTTGGCTCTTTATAAGAGTCTAGCAAAGACATACTTTAAAATTTAATAAAGGCCTGCCCTAATTTTTTTTCCTTTTAGGTTTTTCCTATTTGTTTTATAATTCAGTGCTCTGTTACCTGATCCATAAGTGTTATCTGAAATAAATGTTGAAAATAAAAATTCTTAAAAGCACACTTATCCCAATTTGAGAATTCCATTATTTGAAGATGGGTGCTTTTGTGTAGCAATTGAACTCTTTTAAGATAAAACCTGCTATTTCCTGAGTTCTGTCACTGTAGAGAATTGGAGTTCTGTTTGGCTGTTTGGGGAAGCATTCATGTCTTCAGCATTTACAGAGCAAAGGGGTAGAAATGGTTTCTGTCTAAGATATAATTTTACAATTGGAATTTCTTATTTGCTATGTAAAAGTTGCACATTTTGAGAGGATTAAAGACACACATACACAGAGACACATACACATGAGACACACACATACATACAGAGAGAGAGAGAGAGACAGAGAGAGAGATACAGAGAGAGAGAGAGACAGAGACAGAGACAGAGACAGAGACAGAGACAGAGAGCAGGCAAATGAGCACATGGGGGAACATGCCTCTCAGCTTGGGGAGCCTAAGAATTATTGCAGCCTCTCAAACAAATAATTTTGCTTCACAGCTTTTTGTCTCTTAGTTTCATCTGTGTTTTGAAGGATATTGTAAAGATAAAATGAAATGTTGACGTAACCCTTCATACACTAAGACACACTCACATGAGGGAAAAGCTTTGCACTACAATGAGTTGTACCTTCTGCTCGACCCTCCACTTTGACCACCTCACCTCAAAAAAGCCAGGAGAGGCTCCCTCCTGTGTTCTTTGCTTTTGATGGCATCATAAACTTTACCCCGGATGATATTTGACATGGTTAAGCAAGCAAGAGCATATAAAGATCTGCAATACGTTCTTTCTTGGCTGTGAATACTTTCAAGCCTTGTAAACCCTTCTCAGATTAGGTTTTGTAAATGTTTCTGTTATGTATTTTCTTTCCCCCTCTCTCTATTTGCATCCTAAACTTTTCATATACTCTGTCATTTCTACTTTTCATTAAAGTCATAAAACATTATATAAAATCAAGACAAGACAGTGTCATAGCCAACAGAGAGAATGTAGTCACTTTCCAGCCCATCCATCCTTAACTTTGGGCCTGTCACTCAAAAGGGAGTGGTGCAAACTTAAAGAGCGATGCTGTGCTGCATAAAGGATGCTAAAGAGAAATGTGAACTGGAACATAGCTGTCCATTGAAAAAGTGGAATTCAGCCTTATTACAAACACAGTATTGGAACCCTCCTTCTTCTACACTCAGACCTGTAGAACCCAAGCCAACATCGACAATATGGTGCCAACCGGTGGCCCTTAGCTTGTTATAGGACACCAAAACCTCACCAAAGAAAAGAAAGACATTCCCTGATTAGGCTTCTGTGCAGTTTCCAATTCAAAAACTTGAGTATTGAATGGATAATGAAGATTCTGATTGGCCTAATAAATAAGGAAGCATTAAAAGTGAGGGGCTGATATGAGCAATGTCATGATTTTCTGTTATACCATGAGTACCCATGTGAGCAAGGAAATTATGGGATCTGGCTGCAGAGGATGCAAAGTAAAATGATATTGTGTTTAAGAGTCAAAATATTCAAATAAAACTGTTGAACTCTCTAGAGAGAGTATAATGGGAATTGCAAAAGAGGCTGGGGATAGATGCAACCGGGGGGATGGGGAGTTGGTTAAAGATTATAGAGCTAAATAAGAAAGAATGACTTTGGGACTATCTATCTATTGTACAGCATGGTGACTATAGTCAATAATAATGCAACACATTTGAAATTTTCTAAGAGAGAAGATTTTAAGTGATCTTATAAAATATTAGAAATATAAGGTAATGATGTGTAAATAGTTTACTTAATTATTCTTCAATGCATACATATATCAGAAAGTGTTGTGTGCTATAAATTATATGTCAATTAAAATAAGTGTAAGCAAATAGTAAGCAAGATATTCCAAAATTTAAAATTTTTAACTGAAGTAAGAAAAAGTGTGTTCTACCTTAAAACAAAGTTTGTCATATTATACATTTAAAGAAGAGTGAAAATATCAGTTGCCATATGATCTGACCAGATATTGAAGTGCAGAGAAGAGAGAACACTTATATATGATATCTGAAAAAAATGAATGGGAGGAGCATCTTCTGAGATAAGAAGCAGAAGCAACAATTCAAAGAGCTAGGAATGTGGAGTGTTCTGACGTGAAGTGTTCAAAACAGCTTGTTGAGAGAATAATAAATACCCAAGTGGAGAAACAGATAAAGGCTTTAGAACTGCTAAAGAATTCTGCTTGTGCTTTGGTTAGGTTTTGTTGGTGGTGAGATGATTGTTATTTGTTTGTTTTGAATGGTTTTTCTTTTCTTTCTTTTCTCTTCCTTCCTTCCTTCCTTCCTTCCTTCCTTCCTTCCTTCCTTTCTTCCTTTCTTCCTTCCTTTCTTTCTTTCTTTCTTTCCTTCTTTCCCTCTCTCTCTCTCTCTCTCTCTCTCTCTCTCTCTCTTTCTCTCTCTCTCTCTCTCTTTTTCTTTCTTTCTTTCTTTCTCTCTTTTTTGTCAGCATATCCCAGGCAGTATTTCAACCAGATAAGTATGGAACTCAATGAATGTACAAGATTAATGTGCAAGTGTCCTGTAAAGTCCACTGCTGAGTGAGGTGCCACCAGGCTGTGAGCTCCTCGGGAACTGGAGATGTGTCCGTCCTCCTGGCTTTACTGCCTTTCAAACTTATCACAGCCCCCAAGCACGTGGGAGGAAGGGACTCAGATATGCATCAGACTTATGACTAAATGAGAGATACTAATTTTTTTGTAAGTAGTTTGGGTGAAGAGAATTAATGCATGCACTGAACACTGTAGAAATAAAAAAAAAAGCAATGGGTTACTAAAACTATTGGGAAAATAAAAACAAATTAACTCTACTTACTTAAGTCCAAGAGTTAAAAAACAACAACAACAACAGGAAAAAAAAAACAAAACATTGCATGCAATTCCCACAATTCTAACCAAAACCATGGAAATATGGAGCTTTAATGAAGATTGGCTTGTATTGTTTGGGGTAAATTTAGGTCAAGGGAGAAAGTTTGAAGGTCAGTTCTGCATGTCAGATGAGAGCCTACCGCATGTAAGACTGAAGAATGCTGTACAGTGTCTATCTGGAGGCTTAGAGGAAGACATTTTGAATCTCCAGTGACTTTAGAGTTGTTTTTATCATGGGGGATATTTTGCCAAAATAAGAAAAAAAATTATACGAAGTAGATTGAGATTTCTCTTGTAAATAATGTCAATGCAGAGATAACGTAATTCACAAATGACTCCTTAATTTATTCTGGCAGTTTCTCAGGAGGAAAAGTAATACAGACCCTTTGGGACAGCTCAATGACTATCTTTTCCATGCACGACATTGATGGATAGTTCTGTGGGTGACACCGTTAGAGGAGACTCTTGGCAACAGAGTTGTATACTTTGCAGATTCTTGATTGGCCTTTCCCAGCTTGACCTGCACGATCTTGGCTTATTTTATTGTGTCTGGGGTTTCATCTTTTCTGGGTTCTTGCCTACAGCTTTGGCACTTGAGAGTCCTCAGTTGAGAAAGTCCTATCTAAGTTCAACTTCCATGATGCAAGAGTCTCTCTTATACCAGAGTAAAGTGAAGCTCAAGGGTCACATGTCTTTGTCGCCATCTTTGTCATCTAGCTCCAAGCTTGCTCAGATTTTACAAGTGTAAAGTTTCTCTAATAGCTTAGTGGCTTGTTTGGCAGGACTTTCGAACAACTTAGAGACAATCAGTAAGGGCAAATGGGTCCTGAAGTAGCTAATAGCGGACAGTGTCTCATCCTGAGGTCCTTATATGTGTGGCCATTCAGTGTTTGATAGGGATGCGTGTGAGGCAAAGGA
Organism: Mus musculus; assembly: GCF_000001635.26. Classification (NCBI taxonomy): domain Eukaryota; kingdom Metazoa; phylum Chordata; class Mammalia; order Rodentia; family Muridae; genus Mus; species Mus musculus. The sequence goes on along the minus strand of NC_000068.7, from coordinate 6,950,535 downwards.
AACTATGCTTCTGTTGCTAGCATTAAGGAAATGATGGTCACACTTTGTAATTAAAAAGATGAAACTCCATAAAACAAACAAACAAAAAACAAAAAGCAAAAAGCAAAAAAAAAAACCCTAAACACTAGAAATCCAGACAGAGCTAGTTAGGCTGATAGGAATTCTCCTAACCTGACTCTCTGACTCCAAAGATTTCCTCTATTCTTAAGGGGAAGCTACAAGACTACTGGAGGAGGAAAGTCTGAGAAACTTGTTATTATCTTTAGAATAAACAATGCTTACATGTTAACATTAAGGTATTCACATAAACAATCCACTATAAATTGCTCAAATAGTCTCTTTTTGTGACTGTTCTTGAAATTTGTCACCAGCCTATTTCAGTTTTAGATATTAGTTGGGGCATCTAGAAATGTAACACCGTATGGCTACAGTGCTTCCCCTATTCTACAGATGCTTAGCCTGAAGATCAGGAAAAATAAAGGAAATCGCCTTCACCACACAACGTGGGCTTCCTAGGCAGGCTGGGGCTTGTTTTGGTTTTGGTTTGGTTTTGGTGTGGATGAAATCCTATTGCCATTTTAGAGCACACCTCTTCAGACAGTAGTCCCAAGGACCTCATTACGTACCCATTGGCTTATGGGTCCACACTCCCTTCTAGGTACTGTCTATCCCACTCCCCTACTTGTACCTAGGGATAAAAACTTTATTTTCAATATTCTCCTCCATAGCCATGTCCTTTCTGAATAGAAGCAAGATCTGAAGCGAATATGGACCCTGGTTATTCAGAGTGGTGTTGCTCAGGTTCCAAGGTGCGTGAGCTATCTGGGGATGCTGTGTAAATATCTCTTAAGATTCTATCTTTTTTTTATTTTTTTATTTTTTTTTTTTTTTTTTTTTGGTTTTTCAAGACAGGGTTTCTCTGTGTAGCCCTGACTGTCCTGGAACTCACTCTGTAGACCAGGCTGGCCTTGAACTCAGAAATCCACCTGCCTCTTCCTCCCAAGTGCTGGGATTAAAGGTGTGCACCACCACGCCCAGCTAAAATTCTTTTTTTTTTCTTTTCTTTTTCTTCTTTTTTTTTTTTTTTTTTTTCTGTCTTATATCTGATTGACTCATTCTGACTGATTTTTCAACAAGAAACAACAAAGGATTGTGGAATCTTCCATTGCCAGACTCTTTTTCTTGTAGAGCCTAAGTTTTTATAAAACGGCTGGCAAAGCTTATGGGTCATTGAAAACTCCATAAAAGCAAAATTATGTGATTGAGACCATGTGAGTTTGGGATACAACGTCAACCACGATTTGGCTTTCAGGTCATAATGGGTAACTATAATTTCTGGAACTAGCAGAAGATTTTATAATAGAAAGTTTTCTTTTTTTAAAATATGAAGAGAGAGAGAGAGAGTGTGTGTGTGTGTTAATAACTGTATACATGTATGGAGAGAGAGACACAGAGAGAGACAGACAGAGAGACAGACAGAGAGAGAGAGACAGAGAGAGACAGAGACAGAGAGAGGAAAGACAGAAAGAACCTATGGGCTGACTGTGGTTTAGAAGTTCTTTGTCGGCAACTGACATTTACTGACTAGACAGATGTTAACATTGTCTTTGTTTTATTTATTCCACACAAACCCCAAAAAGTATTACAGAGGCAATATTACTTCTCTACTTTAACTTCTATTCCCATCTGTTCTGTCTCCTCTACTAAAGTAAACTGAGGTGTCTTATATAAAGCAATCTAATTTGAAATGACTTGAGAGAGGCAGAGAAAGTGATAGGTAATTCTGCATATTCAGAATTCAATAATAAAAAATAATCACTTTAGTTGAAAAGCCAGCTGTTCTTTGTTTTCTAATAGGCATGTGATGCTGATGAGAAATAGCATTCAGGTGAAGTTTACCAAGTGGAATTGGTTTGAGTCAGAATATGATACCACTGTGCAGAATAGGAAATGGTACCTAGGCTTAACAAAAGCAGTTCAGCCAGTCCAAGGACCCAAGTACCATAGGATTGTCTTCAAATTCAGAAGATTAAAAACTGCTAGCTGTATCACAGTGAAAGTGTGACGCGATACTTCTTTCAGGGAATTTGCTTGTGTTTTCTGTGTCCTTCAAATTTCATTTAGATGAATGCCTTCTAGAGTTTTGGTGTGTGATGATTTAGAATATGTTAAAATACCATTGCAAATATGGGAGGCAACTTAGGCTGAGATGATTCTCGATTGGAGTTATTTTAGTGTTCTGCTAGTGGAGTGACTTGGGCAATTATAGCAATCCAGTGCTGCAGAGGTCACATTCTGTATCTCCTCCATGACTTTGTTGGTTCACTCCATCTCCCCAAAGGAAACCATGAGACAAGGATTTCATTCCAGTGCCACAAGGGAATAGGTGGAGACATGTGTTAGGAAGAGAATAAAGCCAGTAAATGCTGTGGGTGAATGTGTTCCTGTCTGGGTTCTGGGACTCTATCTCATGGGAGACTGAAATACTGTCCGGTGGAGAAACAAGAAAGAGATGTATTAATTTGCCATGCCCCAGCCCTCACTGTTTTAAGATCCTTTGATGTTCTTTGTCTTTGCACAATCTGAGCATTTGTAGGGCTCAAAAAGTTCTCTCTTAAAAGTAGAGTCTGTAGGCTTCTTGGGGAATAGTCCTCAGGCAGAGTTCAGAGAATGCTGAGGGCATAAAGCCAAGACACTCTTACTATTGACCTAACCAGTGTGCTACTATTGGGTACTCGGCACTTGTGACAGTACCCTCTGGGTACCAGGGACTGAGGTGTATTTACTCAAGGAAAGCAGAAAGGGGGAAAGGGAGAAAGAGATGGAAGAGGATGAGAAAGGGAAATGAATCAAATAATATTTGAAAACATATTACCCAGAAATAATGATAGATAAAAGTTTAGAAATGGGTTTTGAAAATGTTTTTTTCTCTTCTGATTCAGGTCATCAGGCTAATATCAAAGTTTACATCTGCTACATTTATTATGTAAGAAAAGATAGAAGAGAGAAAAGGATAGTAGACATGAGAGGTCACCAACTTCAACCCTGAGCATAAGAGCTATACCTACCTAATCTCTCTCTCTCTCTCTCCCTCTCTCTCTCTCTCTCTCTCTCTCTCTGTGTGTGTGTGTGTGTGTGTGTGTGTCCGTCCATATGTGTGTACATTGGTCTATGTGTGTAAACATCTTCCATAGAGGCCCGAAATCCTTCTCAATCATTTTCTATCTTAGCTTTTGAGACATCTCTCTTGAAACGTGAAATTCACTGATTCAGCTACACTGGTTGTACAGTGAACCTCGGGGATCCGCCTGTCTCCATTTCTCCGGTGCTGTGATTATATGCATACCATGTCACACTCAGCTTTTTATGTGAATGTTGTATCATAAGAACTCATGCTTGCACAGCAAGCATTTAACTGACTAAGCCATCTTGCAAACACCACTACCCAAGATCCGATAAGATTAGCGGTGTTATTTGTACTTGATTATTCATGATAGATGAGTTTCCAGTGTTCCAGACAGTTCATGATAATCAGTGAGTCCTGGCAAAGCTTGCTTCCTTCTTGGTCATGAGGGAGAAAGAGTTGAGTGGATTGGAAAGGGCAACTTTAAGATAAGGACAGGCATTGTTCACCAACTAGACAAAAATGGGAAATTTACCCTGGATTTCACTAATATCAAGATGTTTAGCATGACAAAAGTGACTTCATTTATATCCTGATTGTATTTGAAGATAAAATACAAAAGACAAGTTATCATAGACATTTAAACCCATGGCATAAAACATAGAAATACATATTTTAAAGCATGTGACTATGAAGTTGCTCTGATAGTTCTTATTATGCTTCTAGATAGTTGTGAATATCTGGCCAAGCAAGGATTTGAATGTGTTTGTATGTGAAGTGTATACACATGTATTACTAGAGGGGCAGAGAGTGGAGAATTTCTAAAGAAGGGTTACTTCCAGAAATATGTCTATTTTGGCTTAGTTTCTCCTTTTGAGTATGTGTCATCTTTGTGGCAATCATAATTGCCAGGTGCTTGTGAGAATGACTCTGTACGGGTCGTATAAAGCCTGAGAAGGCTATTTCTCTACTGAACACTAGTCTTTAATGATGGCTACCCTGGTAACTCCTTATCAGAGAATCGGTACTTTTTCCCCATCCTCTTTGTGGGTCTTTGAGTCATGTGTGCTACAGAAACAGCACTAGGGAAGGAGGAGATTCTTAGGGACGAAGCACTGAGCAGGCAGAGTTTGAAAGTGCCTGCGAAGGGTTAATAAGTTACACGTACTACGTACTCCTTGCCAGAAACAAGAACAGAAAGGCCTTGGCAGTGACTGCTGTCTATGTTTTCCTGCAGAAGTGGAGAAACACACCAGAGAGACATCAGGGCCAACAAAATCCAGATCGTTAGGTTCCCTGCCCTCAGGGACCTGATACTACCTCCCCCTTCCTGTGTCCGTCAGGACCCTGGAAGTTGGTGGCAAGATGGCTACATAGAAGGTGGGGATTCAACCCACAAACAATTGCTTCTTTTGTCTAGTCTCATTTCTATCTCTTCTTGACAATTTCCTCATATTGATTTATTGCTTTAATTTTTGGTTGGCAATGGTGGTAGTTATGATGCAAATTTACCCCAGGAAAACAGGATATTTTGGGAATTCATTAATGCTAACACATTGCACTTGGATCATAGATCCCATCTGCCCAAATCAAACACAGCAAGCAAGCAACTGATACCAAGCAAGAGCAACCTCCACTTCCTTAGGACAGTAGGAGTCTAGCGTGAGTATTGTTCTCATCCCAACAGCTCATCTTGAAAACCAGAAGCCGGTGACTTTAGCTGACACCTTGCTTCTCACCACACTTAACTTTAACAACATGAGTTTGGTGTTTGTTGTTCTTGTTGGTTTTACTTTGATTTAGTCCTTCAGAAAAAATTATTTTGCACACAATTCTAAAAAGAAATGCTTGAACCAGAAGGATTGGCTTGGTGCTGTATAGATTATCTGTTTCTGTGTAGCAAATTATCCTGAAATCTAGAGAGTTACAACAACTACCCTGTGCTATCTACTTTTTTGTTGTTGTTGTTGGGGGGTGGGGGAGTCAGGAAAATGGTCATGGCTTTACCTGGAGAGTTGGGCCTTAACCATCATACAAAAACTTAACCATGGAAAGATAATCTTTCAGATTTACTGGTGTGATGGCTGGGGCCTCTCCTCGCTTCCTTGCTCTGTGGGAATCCCCACAGGAATGCTGACTTCCATTGTAGCAAATAAAAAAGTGATTCAGAAGCGCCAGAATGATGGAGGTCACATCTTTTGTATAACCTAATCTCAAAACCTCTTGTGACTACCATTATATTTTATATATCTTGTGACTTCATTATAACAAGGTATCAGGACCAACCATACTCAAAGGAAGGATTATACTGAGGATTTAAATGTCTGGAGGCAAGAACCATTGGGGAGTAGTTCAGAGGCTATTTACATTGATATGATTCCAAACTAAAATAAGGTAGTTCTTTATGCTGCAGTAAGTGCTCTCTTCTAGAATAAATCCTCAATTATTTATAGTGATGCCGATTAAAACTTTGAGGATTAAAAAAGAAACCGCAAGAAAACATGGCAATTGGGCTGTTTCTTTGATGGCTGGCAATACTTCCAGTGTGTTAAAGAGCAAAGGAGGTGTTTAACCTGTAAGTCATTTAAGTCATTAGCTTTATGGGGCAAGGTCAAGGCCAGCCTGAGATGCATGCAGAGTGCTAAGCTAGCCTTAGTTATTTAGGGAATCTTTGTTAGAAACAAAACAAAACAAAAACACAAAACCAAGTTAATTAATTAATTTAAAATGATAAATTAAGAGGTTGGAGAGAGAACCTTGTAGGAAAAACACATTGATTTTGCAGAGGACCAGGATTTGATCCCAGCACCCAACGGTGGTTCACAGCCATGTGTAAGTCCAGTTCCAAGGCATCCAATGTCCTCTTCTGAACTCCAAGGGCACAAGGCACATGTGTAGTGCATAGACATACGCACAAGCAAAACACTCACACATAAAATATAAATAAATATCTTTAGCTGATACATTAAGGAGGGATGGTGTGTGTGTGTGTGTGTGTGTGTGTGTGTGTGTGTGTGTGTGTATTCTGATCAGCTCAAGGATCTCAGGAGATGAATTAGTCTCCTCGAAAGTCAACCTAACGGTGGGCTACAGCAGTAATGAAGAAAAACCAACGAGACTGGGCTGCTACTAACTGGCCTAATACCTGGTAGAGAAGGCAAGGCTGGTGGGCAGAGGTTGGGAGGGCAAACAGCCTTATGGCTGGGCACTTACCCCTGAGCAGTGGAGGATAGAGTCTTGTGTGGTAGCAAAGACCCCACAAGCAGATGAAAAACAAGCAAACGAACAAAAACATAGGGAGTAAAGCTTAGAACGGACAGAGAGAGATCTAGCCAGTGAGGATTCTCCAGTGGAGAATACTCAGGCCACGGGGGGATACCCAGACCTTATATGAACCACAGAACTGAATACGCCTTTGCTTGGGCCAAGGAAGATCCTCAAAAGACAGGAATTCAAGGGATGGAAGAAAGCTGTAAGTATTCACCGAGAAACTGCTCTCTGTGGACTAGCATTTTGTCAGAGAAACAAGAAGCCTGCCCTGCCCACGGCCCTTCAGCTGGTGCAAGCAAGAGGAACGCACAGCTCTGAGGCTGGTGTGATGTCAGTATTTGCCACGCTGTGAGCCAGACTTAGTTGGCTAGTGCTGGTGGCCAGAGATGGTTACCAAAAAGGTTGCTGGGGACAGTTGGGTGTGACCAGAACTCGGGGAGCCCTTCCTGGTTGTGTATGTGAGTGATGAGCAGTGTCGAGGTGGCCTTGGCACTAGAGCCCTAGGTGTTGCTGGCTTTACACACCTGTCAATGATCCCGAGGAAGGGACAGTGAGAGTCTGTCAGCAGCTGCTCCAGGATAGGAGTAGAGAGAAAGTGGCAGTTAATGATGTTGACAAATTTCTAACTGGGCTATTACAGTCTGTTAATGTGGCTTCTCAAACAACATGTTTCTGTCTTCCATTTTTCCCCCTGCTGCTTTGATTGAGAAAGCCATAGTGACGGAAAGTGCAAGATTTACGCCATTCCTCTAGCAGGGCATGGGTGTAGGCAGGGAAGCCCCCTTGGGGAGGAATTTACCTTTTAAAATTAGCCCTGCACAGGTGCTCTGGAATTGGCATGTGGCTGTGAGAGGGTGGGGGTGGCATTCCTGAAGGAAAAGGTTAGGCAGATTAACAACATTGCTGAAAATGCTGCCATCCTGGCTCTGTCATTAAAACAGGTGGCTGTCATTATAGCTGCTCACTCATGATGGGAAGATAATACAGGCTGAGAGAGATTTATATGGGCCCCAGGAAGATAAGATCTCTCTCTCTGTCTCTCCCTCTGTCTCTCTCTCTCTGTCTCTCCCTCTGTCTCTCTCTCCATCTCTCTCTCTCTCTCTCTGTCTCTCTCTGTCTCTCTCTGTCTCTGTCTCTCTCTCTCTCTGTCTCTCTCTCTCTCTCTCTCTCTCACACACACATACACACACACACAAAGGAAACAAGAGGGAAATTGGGGGAGGGGTCTTTCTCATCCCTTAGGACTGCAATCTCACTCTCTGTCTCTCTCTCTCTCACACACACACACACACAGGCACACACAAAGGAAACAAGAGGGAAATTGGGGGAGGGGTCTTTCTCATCCCTTAGGACTGCAAGCTCATTAATAGTGTGTCACTGTGTCACTATATTCAGAGGGTTAATTCACCAGAGATTTGAGGTTGTTTATTCAGGTCTATTCAAGTATCCTTTGGAAGGATCTGTGTGCTTTCGCTCTCTGCATGTTCTCCTTTATACGAGGGAGTAGTAAATATAAAATTTATTGTGTACATCAAAACTTATTCCTGACTTGCCCCAAATGCTGTCATATGCTCAGCAGACCATTAAATCAAGAGGTGGTTCCAACTGACAATAAGAGCAGAGGTGGTTTCTTTGCTGTGGGAGGATACTGATAGATCTATGTACATCATTTTTTTACACTGACTCCTTTTTTCTGATGGTGGGGGTGTCTTGAGAGGATTGAAACCAGAGCCTCCATCATGGTAGGCAAAACATCCTACCACAGAGTCAGACCCCTCATGTATCTTGTTTTCCTTAAAGGAATTATACAAAATAATTATATAATTAATAACTTGAATAGCGTTAATTTCTTGAATTAGTGCTAGATACTACTTTAAGCATCGTATAAACATTCAACACTTTGAAGGAAAGTCAATTTACCACATCCACTTAGAGATGAATTATAGAAAGGCTATGTCTCAGCCACTGTTCAATTGCTGTGAAGAGACACCAGGGCCATGGCAACTCTTATGAAAGAAAGCGTTTAATTGAGGCTGGCTTACAGGTCAGAAGTTTAGTCCATTGTCAGTATGGTGAGAAACATGTCATCACACAGGCAGATGTGATGCTGGAGAAATAGCTGGGAGTCCTGTATCTGGATTCATAGGCAGCAGGAAGAGAGAGTCTCTGGGCTTGGAATGGGCTTTTCAAAGCCTCAAAGCCTATCCCCAGGGATATGCTTCCTCCAACAAGACCACATCTTCTAATCCTCTCAAACAGTGCCACCTCCTGGTTACCAAGTATTCAAATCTATGAGCCTCTGGGGGCCATTCTCATTCAAGCTGCCACGCCTATACACTGCTTCACCTGTAAATGGTGCAAGGATATATAGCCAGGCTGTGTGCAGTTGGGTTGCACAACATCAGTCTTCCTCCTGCAACAAGACCTTAATTGTTCTGATTCCCCAGCCATAGTATGCATATTTGGACCTATTGTAAGTTTAACAAGCAGGTTCTGGAGAGAACAAGTATCTTAGTTAGATTACTGTTGCTATGATGAAACACCATGACCAAAAGCATCATGTGGGTGGGAAATATTTCACTTACAGATCCATATAACAGTTCATTATTAAAAGCAGTGAGGGTAGGAACTCATGCAGGGCAGGAACCTGGAGGCAGAGGCCATGGAGGGGTGCTGCTTACTGGTTGCTCTTCATAGCTTGCTCAGCCTACTTTCTTATAGAACCCAGAACCATCAGCCCAGAGATGCCCCCACCCACAATGGGTTGGCCCCTCCCTCATTGATCACTAATTTAAAAAATGTCTTACAACTTGATCTTATGGCGGCATTTTCTCAGTTGGGGCTCCCTCCACTCTGACGACTCTAGCCCACGTCGAGTAGACATAAAATCTAGCCAGGAAAACACTTTTTAAAATCTCAGCCATGTAAGCACTTGGTCATGGAGGTAGAGCTGTGCTTGTGCTAGGGAGAGTGGGTATTCTCTGTTTTCCTGAGGCTTCTGTAAAATGGGCAGCCCTCGTCAACATCAGGCCTGGAGAGCCTAGCTCTGTTTGCTGTGTGAACAGCCTAAGGCTGCAAAGTAAGCTTTTAAATCCATTAGAAATGTACGTACTCGCTCCCAAACATAAAAACACAAGGATCCAGGCATGCTCGCACACTCTCTCCTGCTTCTCCCTTACAGGTGACATAAAACCCCACCTCTACTTGTAAAATTCTGAGATGGTTTTTTTCCTCATCACAAACATATTTTCTCTCTCTCTCTCCTGGAGATGTATAGCTGATTGGGCACAGATGGGAGGCAGGGGTAATCTTCCTTTCCCCTCCCCAGTTCTGTTCAGCATTTGACATAAGACATGAATAGCATGTTTGCCCTTACAAGGCACAGCCAGATTGCCAAGTAATTATCTTGATTTACAATGGCAGGAATGGAAGGTAGCATGAACGCCATTTTAACTGATGATGCTCAGCTTAATACTCCCATAATTTGTAAATTATCTCCTGTCGTGTTAGATGCCCAACAAGCATATCAATGGAAAGAATTGTGTCCAATTCTCGTTGCATCTACATTCCTAGAACAGTGCCTGGTTTCCAATGCTTAAAGAGGAAAGTAAAGAAACTCGTGCATAAATGGATCTAATGTATATTCCTTCTAAGATACTTTTTAAAAAAGGCTTCACATTCCTGCTTCTCAAGCTCATAGCTACTGTAATAGAACAAATAACCAAATCCAACCACAGATGAATAAGAAAGATGTGGCATTTTGGTGGAGATGGTTGCAATTTAAGAGTACAGAAAAGCCTTAATGAAGAAGTGGTGAAAAGCAAATTTAAGCAAAGATGGTAGCAGTAGAGCCAGAAAGCAAAAATTATTGTCCCGGAGGCACGATTTTTAAAATCAGAATTATTTGGATAGAAGAGAAAAATCAAAGGGGGGGGGGTTACCATTGCATAATAGAGCTTGGGTAATTAGTGGTCAAGAAAGAGGATAAAAAAATGGGAGCCAGAGAGATGACACAGTGGGTAAAAGTGCTTGCTACACAAGCCCAGGAACCTGAGCGTAGGTCACATCAGCTTTGTAAGAGCTGCTCGTTGGCCATGACCATGCCTGGAACACCAGCCTTGGCAGGCAGAAACAAGATGGTTGCTACAGTTTGCTGGATTCCACTTATATCTGGGTTCAGTAAGAGTCTTTGTCTCAAAATACAAAACAAAACAAACAAACAAAAACAAGATGCAGAGTGATAGACTGGAACATTCAACATCCCTTTCTGGCCTCTTGTCAATATACAAATGTGCATCAGATACACTTGCACATACATACATACATGAATATAACATACATACACACACACACACACACACACACACACACACACACACACTCATCATCATCATCATCAAAGAAAAGACCAGCTTACCGCAGTGGTTTCAACCTGTGGGTCTTGACCCCTTTCAGATGTCACATGTCAGATATCCTGCATATCAGATATTTACATTATGATTCATAACAGGAGCAGATTTACAGTTATGAAATAGCAATGAAATAATTTAGTGTTTGGGAGGTCACCACAACATGAGGAACTGTGTTAAAGAGTCACGACATTAGGAAGACTGAGAACCACTAGCCTAGAGGAAGATCTGGTATGAATAGAAAGCTATAGTTTTATAGAATTTAAAGCTGAGTTTTGTGGGACAGGAAATGGGAACTAGAAGTTACCCTCCCAAGACTGGAGTTACAGACTCCCAAGTTCTCTCCAGAAAAGTAACCTTTGAAGAAGGGAGAATGAGTCATAACCCTGAGGGAAAAGAAGTGTGGTGAGCTGTGTGAGAACACCTAGTATACAAGATAAAGGACAGTCATCATTAAGTAAGCACAAGATACCAACCACTAGAAACCCATATTTCCTCCTTAGTAAGCAGAATGTACCGGCATCCTCTCCAGCATGTCCACAGGGCATAGGATGGATTCCGCTCCAGCCCTTAGGCAAATCCACACAGAGTACATTCAGGATAAATTCTCTCTGTTCAGAAGTAGTTTCTAGATGGCCAGAATTTCTCTGTGCCTACTCTGTAGCCTCCTTAGTCTGTTCCCAACACAGGCTAGGAGAATAATGTTTTTAATATAAAACTCAGACCTTGTCACTTGTCCCCTCAGACTCACTAAGCCTGGAGCAACAGCTTTTTTAAGCATGCCTGAGTTCTCTTCAGTCTATCCCGGGAGCTCACTGCCCTCCTGGCCAGTTTCTTACCATGCGCCAGCCACGACATGATCCTCATTTCTCTCTCCACCTTCAGGAACTTCCAGGACCTAATGATTCTTTCCACTTAGATTTGTATCTCTGTCCTCATCTCTTTGTTGGTTTTTCTATGCCCTGCCCCTTCCCCAGTACAGCTTCCAGGGATACCCCTATTAAAACCATCAGTCCTGTTTCAACCCTACCCAGCTCTCCTTCCCCACTCCCCGCCCGAGTGGAAAGGATCGATCATGACTCTGAACTGTACTCCCCCTGGTAAACCTTTGCCTTTCCTGTTTCTCAAAAGCATGGTCTTGGGTTAACTACTTTAATCTCTTCATGACTTTGCTTTTTCTCATCTACTAAATGGGAGTATAATAAGGTTGTAGCTAGGATCAAGTTCTCATGCACAAAGTGGAATTCTGCGTGAGACATTTGTTCTTGGGGACTTTTTTTTTCTTTTTTTTTTTTTTGTCTCACAGTGTTTCGCATTGCTGGGCATGTTACTTACCAGTTTCCTGGCATATGAGTCTGTTTCTAATAGATTTGTAGCTTCACTATTTTTTTTATTTCATTATTTTGCTCACCACTAAGTCTAAATGGGTACACAGAAAGGCAATCCGTTAGTGTTGATGAAATAAAAAACATTGGTGGCATTTTTCTCCGCCCCTGCATTGCGTCTTTCGGTCTTGGTATTATGAAGAGTGGAATACATATGCTGACAAAAATCAGCTGGCTCCGAAGTGCAATCCTGTATAGGCCGTGGGTGTGGTTCCCTCAATCAGTGACTATGCCAGTGCCAAAGGTCCAGGTCTATGAAAATGGCAGCATCTTTTCTACTCACTCTGTCCCTTGAGTCATCCTCCATTGCTCTAGCCCATGCACTGGCCTTTCTCTCTGTCTTACACCCATTCTGGGTCAGGGGAGATGGATAGGTAAAATCCCCAAGGCATCCCCTGACTCTGACCTGCACACTCTACCAAATCGTAGACAGTGGACAGTCAGCCTTTTATAGCGCTCTCTCTCTCTCTCTCTCTCTCTCTCTCTCTCTCTCTCTCTCTCTCACACACACACACACACACACACACATTAAGGATGACAGCCAGCCTCTGTGGGGTCCCAGAACAATGTCAATATCTCTACTGTGAAGGCCCAGGGCAGCACAAGAAACTAATGTTCTGCTCTCTCTTATGTCCAAGACCAAATTCCATTTCACTCTAGCTAGCACATGGTTAACAATGTTATTATCATTCCAAACTTGAAATCATTAAACTTCTCCAAGACTGCCGTGATCAAGACTTCAAAGGCATTGGATTTTGATATCAGATTCTAAGGTGTTGGTACAAAACAATTCTTTCTCATTAGTCCATTTGACACTAAGATGACTCTAATCACTCAAAAGTTTCTTTTGGATAAACCGGTTCTGATACTTTGGTTATCTGAAGTTCCCAAATGCTATATCTCCACACTTAGTGCTCACTCATGGGCCAGGGAAGCCGTGGACCTGTCCATTCTACCCTCTGTGGATATGCCCTCCTCAAGCCATGGATCAAGTTGTAGGTGGGCCAACAGTTACCTTTCATAGTATCCTCTGAACATTCATGTCTCTGTTACTTCTCTTGATTTATGGTATGGGTCTGAGAGCACAGGAAAATAATCTGTGGATATGTAATTCTCCTAGTATATACTTCTCTATACACAATCCAGTGAAATGTCAGAAAATTGATAAATATCACAAGATAGAGTCAAGTGCCATCCTTTGGGATAATCTAGTACATTAAGGAACTATTTTTATGTTCTCCTAAAGCCCTTTCTAGTATGTTTTGTCAGAAGACTCTAGCATTTGCCAAGAGTACACTACACAAGGTCCCTCTCACTTAGAAGCTGAAAGGTGGCATGGGACAGGGGATATACTGAAGTGTTCCCTTCACGTAGAAAGGATACCAAACTGAGAGAGATGCATTTTCCTTGTTCTATGTCCACTCCTGAAGCCCCTTACCCCTAGCCACAGTGTTCTCTGCTGAGGCCCTCACCAGATGGGGTGAGCTGCAAACGGCTTCGCTTTCCATTGCTCTCAGCTTCCACCTGGCTACAGGTGAAGGTACCCGTGGCCTTCAGTGGAAGTCATGCAGATAAGTGTCACTGACTTGGTACTGGCCGCATTCACTCAACACCCAGAAGGACTTTAAACTGAGAGGGATCCTGGATCCTAGACCACAGCCACACTAATGTCTGCTTTTCTTAATTCCAAAATCAAAGTTCTCTAAATTTTATCAGAAGCCTAGTCTTATCATCTACAACTAGAAGGCAGACAATACAACATATGGAAGGCTTGGTGGAAGTCATTTTTCTGCTAATACCAGCATTCTCTCACATCCCCACAGGCGGTTGGGGTAAGATCCCAATCTTGTTGAGATAGGAAATTCCACTTCCCCAGGATGATAGAGCTTGCTCATTTTGTGCTAAAAGATCTGTCTCCTGTTTGACCTTAGATGTCTTGAACATCTTATCTCATTACCTTGACCACGCAGGGGACCATATGCCATCATGCCTCCCTCCCCTTCTTGCTGAGTTTAGCTTCTGGCAACAGGAGGAGAGTCATAGGAGGGCTGGACATTGGTTCACAGGATCTGTGTAGGCCTCCGTCTTCATCTGTGTCCTTGAAGAAAGGTAGAAATCTGGCATTGGGAAAAGCCAGGATGCAAACAGTAGTTTAGAGTGTGTCCTGTCACAGGTTGCTAGAGCCCCAGGAAGCTTCACTAGGAGAAAATGAATGTCTATCTGAGGACAGATGCTTCAATGAGAAGAGGGCCACTGTAAGAGAATCACCTTCCCCTGTAAAGGATCATTGTCTCAAGGGTTAGGAGGATAGCTCTGCTGCAAAAGCAGGCAAAGCTCAATAACCCAAATAAAAAGGCAGGCATGGTGGCCCATGGCTGACCCTAGAGAGAGAGGGGTAGAAACAGACAAAACCTCGTGGCTGTGCTTGCCGGACAGCCAGCCTAGCCGAACTAGTGAGCTTCAAGTCAGGTGGGAGGTCCTGACCCGCGGAAACTAAGGTTGGGAGTAACTGAGGAAGGCACTCAACATCCATTCCTACACTCGATATCCATGCACATACATGTTCACACACACACACACAAACACACAGGAACATACACACACAATCTATGTCTGAGCGAATACAGCCGGAAGCTTAACTCAGTAAGGATTCCAGATGGAGACCTAGGTGGGAAAAAGAAACGTGCACTGGTCTTGAGAATATTTGCAATACAAGAACAGACCATACAGTTCTCAATATTCTGTGCATATGGATAGCGTGTGTGATTTATTAATGACACACTACTGGTGGACTGCCCCACTGAGGACAGGCCAGAAGAACTGCAGAAATTCCACGGTTTCACAAGAAGGATATGGAGGAGGACCGCATCCCTAGATCCCCACTGTTGCTCCTGGCCTGTGGAGATTGGATAGCATGGGTTTACTCGGCAGTGTTGCACACCTGATAGAAACGTTCATGGCTGTTTATATTGCCTCGGGGCATAAGTGCAAACTCTGAAAGCTCTCTCACGGTGTGTAGGATGGAACAGCAGCAGCCATCATGTCTGCTGTTAAGTAAATGCCTCTTAGAAATGCTTGACATGTGTGGCATCCTGGAAAAGAGGTGTGTGCTAACCAGAATAGAATTTTTACACAAAGCTCTTGGTAAATAAATGTCAAAAGAAGGTCGAGTGTGGTTTATATATGGCAAGATGTGTTTGGTCTCCACGTGAGAGTCATGTGGTAACTTGTGAAAACAGATGCTTTGCCATTTATGATCTCTTCTGTTGCATGTTCTACTGCTTGCCTGTATAGACAGCATCTACATTAGTCAGCTATTGACGCTAGAGATGTGGTTCAGTTGGGAGAGAACATGCCTACTATGCATGAGTCCTGGATTCAACACTAGTACTACATAAATGGGTCATGGTGGTATATGTCTGTAACCCCAGCACTCTGAAAGCAGGAAGACCAGAGGTCAAGGCCATCTCTTCAGGCCTACTGGGAAGTTGCGCATAACACGCATAACACCATCCTCTCTTTTTGTACTATAGAATATAAATCATAATGATAATAATAATAATAAATTTCTTTTCAGTTACTAGCTATAATCAAAGGAGAAGAGTGACTGGGTGACAGAAAGCCCTCATGCTGTTGCTCTCCTCCATAGACAGATTTTGAAGACTGGAAGCCACCCAAGCCCTCCACAATTCAGTTGTCTTGTGCTCAAGCTTCAAATGCTGTCAGGGTCTCTTCTAGAAGCAGCCAAATGATTCTTGGGCCAAAAGAAGTGAAAAAGGCCATGCTTTCCCAGTTAAATCAAACTCTAGTCACCTTGAAAGTGGAGCAAAATCAATTATTCTCTCCAAACTGCCATCTCCTTCTTTATGGGTCCAGCAGTGGAGATATAATGGATGCTTCACCAAGCCAGCTGGCCAGCCCAAAAGCCAAAAATCATTCTATGTCAGGAGACATTTTAGATCCCAGCCCCAAAATGCCCTGCTCTTTTTACATAGCAGGTTTTCTTCAGTCTCTGAATGCTGAACTCATGGGGCCTGTGGATTGCTCACAAGGCACCTTTGGCTCCATGAACCAGAAAAGGCACAGATGTGAAAATAAAGTACATATGGCGCCATGCATCCACACAGTGCCTAGGCCCTGCAGGGGACATGGCTACCCAAGTCAAGAGCACAGAGTCTCTGAACAAGCACTCATGGAGAAGAAAAGCTTTGGAAAATTTTGCATGTCACAAAGTAGCAACAGGCTATTACTATGCCAGAAATACTGTCTTAGCTTTATGGTCTATTAAAAAGCTGTGTCATAACAAACTCTTAACCCTTCCCCATGGAAGTTCTGCACCTATTATGCACTTTTCTCATCATAGTTGTGTGATCTCTCCCAACTCTGGAAAGAGCGAAGCTCCCAATCCTTTGAATAATTAAGTGTTAGAGCCTCTGAGACGGAGTTCAGTGGTGCATGCCTTGGTAGCTGGGGCTTCTTTAGGTAGAAATCATGAAATGAGAAGGCTGTAAGCAAGCTTGGGATGACAGCAATAAAGACTCAGGAGGGATAGTCAGCAGAGAATAAACTCAGAAGTGGCTCTGTGGGGAGTTCCAGAGCCTCTGAGTATTGTTCCCAGCAAGCATCTTGACAAGTGTCTGTAGCCACATCTGTGTATCTGTCAATAACTGCTTATAAAGAAGTAGTGAACATAAGATGGTTCGGGAAAAGGGAGACAGGGTGTTATAGTTATTTAAGTGGCTATTTTAAAGCTATATTTAACCAGACATTTGTACAAAGTAATTATGGCCTATGGCTTTATGGGAGACGAGAACAGTTGAAAGAATTAGGCAAAGATAGACCAGATAAATGATGCTCAGATTCTTGCTCACCATTTGGCCCATGTGTAATTAATTCTCTTCCTCGTTCCTCTAGTTACGCTTCCAGAATTCTCTCTATGCTTGTACAGGGCTCAGGTTTGGTATTAGTATAAGATGCGGCTAGATACAAACAGATTGGCGAGCTGGTCCAGAATCCTGCATAATAGCAGCACGGCCATAAAAATGCCATCACCCTCACGCTGCAGGAAGATAAAGCACGCTGCTCATCTCGGATGAACGCTTCGTCTCGTTCTGTCCTCGGGCCACAATCAATTGTACATCATTAACAAGACACAAAATCTTTACTAATTAGCTTTTATGATTATATTGTTATTGCATTGGGGCTTTTCAAGCATTGGAAATCGAGGAGATAGGATGCCCAGAAAAGAGCCCTGTGCAAAGGGGAGGACCAGAAGGGGAGGACCAGGAGCTCACCAGCCCTGTCATCATCAGACATTTTCAATCCATTCCCATCTGTAATTTTCAGTTCGATTCACTGTTAAGATTAATATTTTAGTAAGAGACTGACAAGTGTTAGAAGAAAGAGAGAAGAATATTGAGTGTGCTTTCTCACCAGACAGAAGTCAGCTGTGGAAGTGATCTAACAAGAATAATTATTCATTTTCTCTCTGCTCAAAATCTTCAAGGCTATTGATAATCCTCCATAGCTTTGTTACATGTTGCTCTCCTCAAGATATGAAAAAATAAGAATTCTCCTAATTCGGAAGATATATCTTTTACACTGGTATATATTTCAAATGGATCAAAGATTTAATTTGATAATATATAATAATAAATTTACCAAAAGTATTCATGGGAAGATTTAAATCGTCATATGAAACTCGAGCATCTTACGAGAAAAATTAGGTAAATTCAATGATTTTTTTTTCAGAACAGAAGTATTTTTTAATTAGGTATTTTCTTCATTTACATTTCCAATGTTATCCCAAAAGTACCCCATACCACCCCCCACTCCCCTACCCACCCACTCCCACTTCTTGGCCCTGGCAGTCCCCTGTACTGAGGCATATAAAGTTTGCAAGACCAAGGGGCCTCTCTTCCCAATGATGGCCGACTAGGCCACAATGATATAATTTTTAAAAATGGCATGGCAAAGTAGCACACTCAAAGCAAAGCAGCCATAAATAAAGTTTTAAAATACATGAAAAAATTTTGCAATTCATACATACCATTATCCAAGGCCAAATATGTAGAGTTGCTATAAGTCAAAATGACAATTTCCAACACACCTGAAGAGAAAGAAGCAAAGGCTATGAATGGCCATTTCCTAGAGAAGGATATTTCTCCTTTCTCTAGAGTGTATAGGCAGATGCCCAATACTGCTTGTAATAATTAAGTAATGTTGAGATACCATGTTTTGATTATCAGGTTGAAAAAGGTCAGAAAATTTGATGACAAATTGTATTATACTGGGGTAAGAAACAGACCTTCCCTTACTGCTGAAGGGAGTGTACAAAACCGAAGAGGGAGATTCGGCAGTTTCTAACAAAAATGGCAAATGTGCAGCCCTTCTGATTCAGCCATTCCACCTCTAGGAATTTACACTACAAATACACTGTGAAAGACTCACTTTAAAAACTACTCATTCCTGCATTGTTTGAAGAAAACCAGGGCTAGAAAACAACCTGACTCTTCCTCCGAAGGAGACTCGTCTGAGTTATGAGAGCAATTCTGTGGAGCAGAATGACTCTACACAGTAACAATGAGATTGTTCTTCATGCACAGATCTGGAAAAAAAATTCCCCAAGACGTACTGTTAGTGAAAAATAAAACAATATATAATGCAAACATGCTGTATCTTTTGTTCAAAGGGGAGAGAAAATCACATACACATGTATTTGTTGTTGTTTTAAGAAGATAAATCATGATCTGCAGTTCTTGGAGGATGGAGTGCTTGCTTCAAAGGCTCCAAACAGCCCAACACTTCTCTTTCTATAATTCTTTACTGGGCCAAGCAATCTCTATAATGATACTTAGACATTTTTTTTAAAGTATCTTGTATTGACTGCCTGCCAGAGCTTTAAATTTGTCACCATTGATCTCTCACGTGCGCGTTCTCTCTCTCTTGCTCTCTCTCACTCTTTCTTGCTCTCTCGCTCACTCTCTTGCTCTACCTCACAACAGAACTGCCAGAATGGTGATATTCTCTCCATTTTACAAATGAGAAAACTGAGGTTGACAGATGCAGAGTCAGTCGATCAAGGCCCCATAGCTGAGAAGTGGCAGAGGGAGTGTTTGAAACCAGGTCCATCTGGCTCTAAAGTTTATATGCTTTACACTGGGCCACACTGAGCAAGTATGCCCTGGCTACCTAGGGGAGGGGTATGGAAGTACTCATGTGAACTGGGTTTTTACCTCCAGCTATGCAAGACTACCCCCAGACTTTATAGCTTCAGATCATTAGGATCTGAGCAACCAGGACGGAGTGATTGCCTGTGGGCTACTCAGCGCTCCTTGGATGGACCTTGGATTCATCGTTAGATGAATCAGTTCAGAAGCATAATTTCACAATGACAGTAAGGACAGCAGAAATTAGTAACCTATTCAATTTACCATGACTATGTAGAGTATCCTCTAGTGTGCTTTCAAATCACCATTTCACAGTTTCAAAAGCAGAGGTTTTGATAAAGACCTGAAATCGCTATTTAACCTGCATTGGAGGTGGATGGCTCAGTTCTAAGCTGTGGTCCCCCTGGCTCCAGCACTCTTATCCATGGTTCTATACTCTCAGCCAAGTACGGCAACTGTAATTTCAATAGTAAAGTAAGAAGCTGACCCTGGAATACTAATATTGGGACATTCTTTGCCTATATGGCTGAGGTCAAGGAAGCTGTGGGGATCCCTTCATACAGCTCACACAAGGCAGAAAGTGGCAACGCGACTTTCAGGCACCCTGTGCATGTCTCAGTGGTTTAACTGCCTAACCAAGCTCTTCCTGCTTCCTTCTAGGTCCCATTACAAATAAAATCATCACTTGGAATTGTCTAGACCTAAGTAAGTTAGGGGAGATTACACTAGAAACAAATGGGAAAGAAAGGACAACTGAGAATCTGTTTGCCCGGCCTTTTAAGTTGTCTCATGTGGATGGATCAGCTCACAGATAATTTTATAGCAGCATCCTTCTTCCTTTTCCCTCTGTGTTTGATGGAGAGCTTACAAAACATCGATATCGAGTTATTTTCCTTTATTGCTGCTGCAAAACTTGCCTTAATAAGAAAGGAAAGAAAGAAAAATGGAAGCTTGTGGTCTGTCCACTCTATTTCTTCCAGAGAATCCCACAATCAAGGTTTAAGTCCTTTAAAACTCTTCTTTAGAGAAGGCATCTTCCAGTTGCTAGTATAAAATTCTCCAGGCCCCATACTAGCTTATAGATCTCTCTTTAGGGAAGTTACCTTTTCTCAGGTAACAGCTGCCAAGTGGTCAAGTAGGTATATGCCTCAGAGGAACTCAGACTTGGAGCACACATCTCTTTCCCCTGCATATAAGAAAAGTGGCTTGAAACCTGGTTATTGGCTTCTGTGAGCCTCGCTGCTAGCTTCTCTGCCATCTTATTAAATGCTGTGTACTGGATAAGGCAGTAAACCACCTGATCTAAAAGAACCACAAAAAGTGGATTGCACACAGTAGATGGCATTAAGATCTCACATCCTCCTGTAATGAGCCAGACCGTGCTTCCCCACGCTCGCTGTCAATGGTCCCACTCCACTCCACTCTCCAGCGCCTCAGGATTTAGTATAGCATACTCCACAGGATGACCCTCAAAGTCCTGCAAGGTAGCCACTTTCTTCCTATTCTATTTGCTTTATGGCACTCTGGACTTCTAGTCTTTTCCACATCTGATCAATCTTAGTCTCTACGATTAAGCCAGTCTTTCTGATGATTCACTCGCACTGCCTTATGTATTTCTATGTGACCTATGGTACTGGGCAATTTATTGGAAGACATTTATTATAGGTAATGGTACATTAATGGTATAATAGAATTAACATTTGGTGCATACGCATCTTCTGGGAGTCATCTGCTCTGTGAAGGATGACCCTCGATGCCTTTGTCTGAGTCTAAGAGGATGAACGCACTCGCCAGTGAGTTAAAGCTGTCAGAAGCCCTGTTACAGGGCTGGGAGAAGGAATCAACCTGTAAAGTGCTTGCAATCCAAACCTGAGAATCCTGAGTTCAGAGCCCCAGAAACCACATAAAAAACCACGTGTGTAACAGGAACATCCTCGTGCTGGGGGTGTGTGTTCTAGGGGCCTGTTGACCAGCCAGTTAAATAAACTGGCAAGCGCCAGAACCAATGTGGATCTCTGTGTCCAAAAGGAAGTTGGAGAACAATAGAGAAGGAACTTGTTGTCAATCACATATCTGTACACACACACATACACACACACACACACACACACACACACACACACACACACAAAGAAACTTCTAAACTTGACAAGGTCTGCTTTAGCTAACCATCAAGCTAAGCTTTGGCCAATGGATCCTGTCTCTTCAGCTCTTCTGCCCATCCCCCCTTCCCTTTGTCTCCCGCAGAAAAGAGAAGAACAGAGTGATTGATTTCATCTTCAGAGGACACTGAAGTGTTCAAGGCAGACCTCATGAAATGATGTCCCATTGGTCTTTGCATTGTTCACGTGATTTCATAAGAGAAAGAACTTGGTGTTTATAAACTGATCAGAGAAGACAGAAACTCTTACCACAAGCTAACCTTTTGTAAGATTTTATGCACATGTGTGTGTGTGTGTGTGTGTGTGTGTGTGTGTGTGTGTGTGTATGTATGTATGTGTGTGTGTGTACCATAGCATGCATATGAAGGTCAAAGGGCAATTTACTGGAATCAGCTCTCTCTTTCCACCATGTAAGTTCTGAGTTTCCTACTCAGGCAGGCTTGATAAGAAATGTCTTTACCTACAGAGCTGTCTCACAGACTCTCGCCTTTAACTTCATTTCCTCACCTTCCAAGTGGATAATCATAGTCACAGATATATCTCTTTGTCCTCGGCATCAAATGGGAGATGAACCAGAAGTCACCCTGCAAAGTCTGATCAGAGGCACCATCTTGGTTATCTGTCTCAGGGTTGTTTATGGCTTAAGGGAAATGCTTATGAAGTGTTAAACAGTCTTGGAGGGAGTCGCTAGACTAAATGTGAGTAATTCCTTAGGAGTCAGTAATGGGGACTCTCTGAAAGCTGTACTTTGGAGAAAAAAAAATGTTTACACCGAAATAAGCATGAATCTGTATCTCCGTTTCTGTGTCCATCTGTCTAGAGAGAAGGGTGTATGAAGGGAATTTGACAAGTTTCATCTGGAGAGGAAAACTTGCTCAAGCATGAGGATGCTGTTTCTCTGAAATCTGCACTTGGCTTCTTCCCAGGGATCTGACTTCTCCTGGGCTTTGCAGCTAAATTCTCAGGGATGTATCCTCAGAAGTACTGTCTGT
This sequence comes from Mus musculus, assembly GCF_000001635.26. Taxonomy (NCBI): domain Eukaryota; kingdom Metazoa; phylum Chordata; class Mammalia; order Rodentia; family Muridae; genus Mus; species Mus musculus. The sequence continues at coordinate 6,928,024 of NC_000068.7, read as the reverse complement.
ACCAATTCAGCTGCTTCTAGAATGAGCCACATTTCAAAAGAGAGAAAAAAAAAAGAGAGAGAGAACAAACTGAAGAGTCAAGGAGATGAAAGTGAGAACACCAGCCATATGCCCAAGATATTCTCCACCATACCCTGGGGTTCTCCAGAGCCAGCGTATGGAGTGTGGAGCATCCTGGGGAAGCTTCCATGGAGAGACTCTAAGTTGGGTAGCTCAGTTTTGAAGGATTACATCACAGTCTGCTTCTCAAACATGTTAGAAAACAGAGAAAGAACAGGCCCACATTACCCTGCTGTGTATGAGGCAGGTGCTTTTGGTGGTGTGTTTTAAGAACAGGCTGATAAATTTCCCCTATCCCAGCATGTCCCAGACCAACTGTCATTATTCCTTGAGTTACTTTATGTTATGAATTTATATATATATATATATCAGTTACCAAAGTCAGCTCAACTTTATCAACCCATTTCCATATTGTGCTTTACTGTCAATAAGAGGTTGTGATTACCTTCCATAAATATTTGTTTAACTTTTATATTTTGTGTTCAGAATACAAATATTCTTTTCTTTTTTAAAGCAATATCACATGTATTTTACAAGTCCAATCAATCTAACATGGATTCTGTAGTTTGCTTTTCTGTTGCTGTGATAAATGCCATATCCAGAAGAAACTTAGGGAAGGAAATCATTTATTTCAGCTTTCACTTTAAGATCGCAATCCATCATTGAGGGAAGTCAGCACTGAGAACATGGAGAAGGTTGCCTACTGGCTTGCTCACTGTGTCATGCCCAGTTTGTTTTATTATACAGCTCAGGACCACATGCCTAGGGATGGTGCCACCTGGAGTGGACTGGGCCCTGCCACATCGATTAATCAAGACAGTCTCTCACAGATATGTTCAGAAACCAGTCTAATTCAGATAGTTCTACCATTAATGTTTCCTCTTCCAAGCTGAATTCTAGGTGGTGTCAGGTTGGCATTAAAAACTAAGCTACACAGTAGGGAACCAAACCAGGGTTGCTTGGAATATTCTCAAACCTTTAGCCTAGGTTAGTCAGTATATTTCAACCTTCTAAGAGTATTACATATTTTTTTCTCCTTGGATCCTTTTGGTCCATCAGCAGAAGGGCTGTCATCACATAACTATTGCCTGGCCTTTTCATAGACACAGAATGACCCCATTCCCCCAGGGGAAGGTACCTTGATTAGTTTCCTTTGTGAAAAATGTCTTTTCAGTCTTCTGGATCAAAGAGCATGAGGTGGATGCAAGCTGCTAGAATATTGAATTATCGTTTTCCTTTTCAATTAGCACCAGTTGCTGGCACCTTGTGTGACCCAAACTGAAAAAGAATTAGCATCAGCATCTTTTGTTTTGTTTCATTTTTTTTTTAATTTCAACACGGTGGTTATCGTCATACGCACTGCTGTCAGGATGCCTGGTGTGGGTTCCTAAACTCTCTCACCACTCAAAACAGCATGAAGTTACAAGCTGGAGAGGGACTGTCTTAGCTGACTTTTCAATCCTAGGTGTCTTCCTAGGGAAACTGGAGCTCAACCAACATAAGCTGGTTGTGGAAAAGATGTCTGTTAAGAGAGCACTAAAAGCAGGAAGGCGGAGCCGCGGGCCTTGAGCTTCTCCCCTCGTCCCCACAATCCCAGGGCAGAAAATTATATTTTCTTCTTACTGACATTAACCAAAGACAGTGCTTTATTTATTTCTTGTTTGTTTGTTTGTTTGCTTGGGGGCATTGAACCAAATAAACTAGGTTGGGGTGGGGCATCCAACTTTATTTAAATCCACCCAGTAGAAATACTCTACTGCTAAAGCTAGTCGTTAGAATACTCTGTCAAATGGGAACTTCTCTTAATTGATATAACTGTGCTTCACTGGGCCCAGTGAAAACTGAGGTTCCTAAAGGTGATCTGGAGTTAATGAAAAGTTCTGAAATGTCTTGAATCATCAGAGAAAGATTACAATGTGTTCAGTGTTGCTTTAGTATTAAAGATTTTATTGCATCCCATATCTGGAAAACTGGTAATACGCACCTAGTATGTTGATAATATCCTATTCAACCGAGTGTTTGATTTGACAGGACATCCCATTTCTCAATAGAGCAGGAAGGCAAAGCCTTCTTGTTATAGCTGGCTGGCTGTTCTGCTCTGGGCACCGTTAGGCTATTCTTATTTTTTATAGCGAAACTAATAGGTATGAATTGGAAACTGCCTCCTTTTTCTTGGTAATTGGGCATTTGCTTTATAGATTTAAATATGCCTGGCACAGTATTCTAAGTAGGCATGTTCCTGGCTAGAGGGCTTTGTGCTTCTAAATTTCTGAAAGTCTACCATTCTCTTTGGCTAATGGGATTAAAGAGAGCACGAGGATGGGACCTCCTTCATTGCTTTATTATCCCTGCCGTTCTCTTCAATGCTGGTCCCAGCTGGTCAGTGCTCTTCATACAAGTGCAAATATTCCACAATGGTTTTCTCTTTATAGTGTCTGACTCTGTAGCCCAGGCTCGCCCCAGAACTTGATGTATGGCCATATATCTCTGGTCTCAAACTCACTACAGTATTCCTTCTGTTTCAGTCTCTTGAGTTCTGGGATTACAGGTATGAGCCACTACACCGAGCTACAGTGGGATTTTCTCAGTTCATTTTTATTTTAGGCCTAATGAAGGCCACGGAGCTAATTTGGAACTAAAAGGCTTCTGTTCTTCATTTCCAAGGGAAAAGAAGTAAGTTTTCTAAGTAGGTGAGGGGTTTAGGGTTGGGAGATAATGATTTCAGGCTTAAAAGGAGACCCAAAGGGAAGTTGACCTCATTTTATTGCCAGAAGATTACACTGTGTATTTTTAGATGGTGATATTGACTTCCTGAAGAGAAAAACTAAAAATGTGCTGAGAAATGTTACCGTATTAAAGGAGGCGTGATTGACATTCTCAAGCACGAAAATGTATCCATTTAACAAATAACAAACACTGACGATTGTATTCTTTTAAGTTTGAATGTTTTCTACAATTTGGGAGGTGGGTATATAGTTTAGTCAGTATAGTGATGCCCATTCAGACATGAGAGCCTAATCTGAAGCCCTGGCACCCATATTAAAAAAAAAAAAAAAAAAAAAAAAAAAAAAAAAACTAGCCACACGAGAATGCTTCTGTAATCCTATAACTGGAAAGCCAGAGAGACATGGGAGCCTGGAGCTCGTAGCCAGCTGTCTAAGAGACCATGTCTTAAACACTAAGGCAATGAATCATCAAGGAAGATACCCATGCCCTCTGGCCTCGACGTGCTAAAGATTTTATGTATATGAGTATACCATTGCTCTCTTCAGACACACCAGAAGAGGGCATCAGATCCCATTACAGATGATTTTGAGCCACCATGTGGTTGCTGGGAATTGAACTCAGGACCCCTGGAAGAGCAGTCAGTGCTCTTAAGCACCAAGCCATCTCTCTAGCCTCCTGCATTTGTTTTTAAAAATCTCCTTTTCTTCTGTTAGTTTTTTGTTTTTTTTTATTTTGTTTGTTTGTTTGGTTGGTTGGTTGTTTTGTTTTGTTTTGTTGCAATGCATGTATAGAAGAAAACAAAAAGCCCATGGAAGAGCTTGTGGTTCTCCCTTCCCTTTCTAGTGCGCAGGCCTCGTGGAGTCATGTGACTGACGTTTCCAGGGAAACAAGTCAAGATGGGGTACTGGGCACAAGTCCCATGTGTCCTTCCCTTCTCTGTTTTTCTAGAGTCTTTAATAAGGCTCTGAAGAGCTTTTAGAATCACCACTTGTTACAGGATAAATCACGATTTTGCCTTAAGAGGCTTTTATGCTTGACACAGCAGATAAAAAAGCATAACAGGAAATAACTTTTCAATAGCTGGCATGAGGAGATGAGAGAAAAAAATTAGGAGAAAATCATCTATCATCTCTTCCAAGTTCCCCGAAGGTCACTCACACCTTCCATGAGTGCCGGAATGGTTCCTGTTTCCTTCCGAGGCCATCTGTTGTCGATTTGCCTCCAGTCGTATTTAAACCCGAGGTAAAATAAACCAACTTGGTGAACCAAACAGATGAACTTTCCCTCTTTCCCTCTTTACGAGCAAATGCTGCGCTAATCAGTACTGACAAGAAAGGCCATAGACTGGGGAGATATCTCAGTGGGAAAGGGTTTCCTGTACAAGTCTGAACCCTGAGTTCAATCCCAAGACCCCGCCCCCTTTTCTTAAAAAAACCTTTTATGGGGTTGTACACTTAATCTCAGCGCTGGGGAAGCAGATAGACTGATCCACGAGACTTGCTGAATACCCCTCCTGGCCTATTCGGTGAGTTTCATGAATGACCCTGCTTAAAAACAAACAAACAAACAAACAAATAAAAAATTTGAAAAAGACTGGAGGTTGGACGGATAATGTCTCAGCAATTAAGAGCTCCGGCTACACTTTCAAGAGACCCAGGTCTCTAGAGAATGTCTAGAGTCCTTTTCTGACACTCCCATCCCTCGCCCTAACTGTTGTGTTAAGAGCAAATTTGGTAATGTCTATAAAAAGCGTTTTTATGTTGATCAAAATCTAGCATAAAAGAAATTGAAGCTATTTAGCCTGATGTTATCAGTGGCTAACAGGGTAGAGTGACCACTTCTGGAGGGTGATTTAATACTTTAAACCTTTAAAATGTCACTTAGGGCCCTGGAAAAGGTAATTTACCAAATGATACTTTTGTAACTTAAAAGAATTTAATGGCCACCTAAAGTGAGCAAATCATAGCCCTTGTTGTTTTGGGGTCAGGCCCATGGGAGGCCATGGTCTTTCAAACAGATGTGATTTTATGTCCTTTCAGAAAACAAGAAAAAAAAAAAAAAAAACTTGAGACTTCAAGAAAGCCTGGTACTTCTGATTTGTCTGGTGTGCATTTTTCTAACACATCTAAATAAAAAATAAAATAGTTCTTTAACTATTTTATCTGAATGTGACACTCTTTTCCATTGCTACTTTTGAAACAACACAATCATAAAATCTTCTAGGCAAAAGCAAGGTAGCACTTCAGATCACACAGTAATAATAGTAACCGTATATGTAGAAATGGGTTCTCACCCGCTACTTCATGGAATCAACTGAGATTTCAAAATAAGCAGACACTTTTTTCCTGGTCAGTGCAAAGAATTCAGCTGAACATGAAAAACAAAATAAAGCAACAACAACAACAAAACCTCTCTTACCTGGTGGTACAGGTATGGGTTAACGAGGAAAGCTTTGAATTTATTATCACTGATAATAAAACATCATATTTAAATATTCTATTAAATCTACCCAATACAATTCTTGGAATCTAGGGGGAAAAAAAAAACTAGAAGAGCATCTTACCTTTCTATCAACATTAATTATACATGTATAAGGGCAATTTTGAATCATATCCAAATAGACATAATGCAATGAATCTAGCCCTTCTTTCTTGAAGAACACATGGTACAGTTTGCTTAGCACAAATTTAATTATTTAGTATCCTATTGGTTTTCTGTTAACTCTATGTCTGAGTTTCTCCAAGTTAGTGAAAAACTCTTTAAAACCTTCAGGCCATACTTGGAGTTGTTTTTGAGCTAGACAGAATATCACTGCAGACACCCGGAGCAGCTGGGTGGCCTGTGAGCGCTGGACCTGAAGTTGATAGATACACCGAGTCCTAAACTTGAGCAGAGGATAAAATCTCCTGGGAAAGAAAAATAAGGCAGGAGCTGGAGCAGATGAGAAGAGTTTCCTGCCCACCACACATGTCTGACCTTGAGAAAAAGAGGGTATTTTAGGGGTTAAAACACAATTTGGAGTCTATCACCAGAACTTCCGCAGCAAGATATGGAATAGGGCTGATCATTTACATTTCCTATTCGCTCCCAGGTGTAGTGGTTGATCTTGTGGGCTTGGCAGGATCTAGAATCACTCAGGAGATGAAAATGACCAGGACTGCTGAGATGCAGAGACCTATCTAAAGTAGGGCCCGGGCATGAGTCAAAGGAAAGCGAGCTCCGCGGTGTTCGATGTTCTCTACTTCCTGGTTGTGGGTGTAATAGGATCAGCTTCCTCAAGCCCCTGCCAGCAGCACTTCCCAGCCATGATGGATTTATGCTCTCAATCTGAAGGGTCACCCTTTCTTACCTAAGTGGCTTTTGTCAGAGTATGTTCTCAGCAAGAGACAAGTCACCACGCCACTAGGTGGTATTGATGCCCTTGGTCCTCAGAGGACACTTAGAGAATCGTTGCATTAGGTTTGTGTTCTGTCTCCTCTGTGCTTTGTTTGCTAATATAAGAGATCTCTACTCAGTTTAAAACTTTTAAATTGAGATTTAAGGATCGAAGCCATTATTCACAGAAACAAACATAGAAAGTCGCTTAACGCTAAACTCGCAAGTTAAAAGACCTAAAAGAGATCAAGCTGAGCTCCAAATACATTAGGCCATGAATGAATAAGCCGAACTGATTAATGATAATAATAATAATAATTTTCTAAATGAGGCTGTACCCCACATCATTAGCACAGTTATTACCCAACATATGAATGAATCATATCGCAGTTTATTTGGGACTTTTTTTTTTAATGTGGAATTTTTTTTTTTTTTTTTTGCTGTCGATGGTGAAAAGCAATGCCAACAAATGTCTCTCTACCCAGAATTCACTCAAAGATTGTTCTATGGCAGTGTCCTTGTGGGTCCGAGTAATGGGGTTGCAGATGGCTTCAGGAGACTCGAGTCAGGTCCTCATGCCTGAGACACTTTACTCAATAAACCTTGGCAGTTACAAATACGTGCTGCCACCAACTTAGAGCAGATACTTGGGGCAGATAAGCAGGGAGAGAGGAAATTGTTAGGTCCATTTTGGATGTACCATGCATCTGTTTCCTTTGGCATACCCAAGTTAAAACCACCACATCGCTGCAAGGACATCCATCCCACACCTGTCAAGCTCTACAGGAGCCAGTGGACAGGTTCCCTTTGCCCTTCCTGTCCAGCTAGCCAGATTGTAATGGAGATATGGCACCCTAATGATATCCTTCATACATGGCTAGGTCAGGAAGCCCAGCACAGTGGAGCTGAAGAGTTGAGGGAACACTGCATCTCATATGGAATGTTTTGAGTATTTGGGCATCCTTAGATATGCTAGCCATTATCACCTCTGGCTTTGCTCCCTGCCCTATCTTCTTTTACACGTTCCTGCCCATACTCTATCCTCTCTATTTTTCTTTTGGTACCCAGACTTATAAAGGACTTAAGCCTGCTTAGGGTGGGACATAGGGTAGAGTCATTGGCATTTCAGGGAAAATCTCCGAGCACAGAAAGATATTTTGTGTGTGTGTGTGTGAAATCAGAGATCGAGGAATTGGACAAAGAACAGAAATAGGAAGCCAGAGAAAGGATGAGAATAGCTGCAAAAGTCGGGGGATTACATTACTCCTGTGGCCTTCCATCGCTGTATGGGGCACATGGGGCTCTAGAACCTAGGCTACAGCGAGTTTTCTCTGTTTCATTTGTGGTCAAATGAAAAGAGCAGAAGAAAATATTCATCATTGGCAAATCATAAATAATAACTTCTGGTGTTGGCTGGGATGAGCAAAGACTGTTATTTGAAATCCTATATTTATAAAGTACATAACTACAGAGAGAGAAAATGAGAGAGAGAGAGAGAAAGAGAGAGAGAGAGAGAGGGAGAGAGAGAGAGGGAGAGAGAGAGAGAGAAAACAGTCAGGCAATGAAATGTCTGAGTGGGTTTCATTGATTACCAATTCCTGCTTTTCTCCACTTAATTCTCATATAGAATTATAGACTCCAGGAGTCCTGGTACTTAGAGACACAGGCATGAAGAAAAAGCATGCAAACAAAGACTGTATTAGGGGAAATACTTGTGGCAGCAGGAGCCAGAATAGATGAGTGGCTAGTCTGACATGCAGTGCAGCTTAAGAAAGACTCAGCAGGGCCACTTGGAGTTCTTGATCCAAACTTCACCATGATCACTTTGTATCTCCCAGGAAAGAACCTGTGTGACACTCCCTGCTGTGCTCAACCAAAGCCGGGGAAGATGGGCCCAACACAAATGTATTCATGTTTCAAAACGTCTAGGTTTCCCTGTGGCTGGACTTCAGTGAGGGACATGTCATCCACAGGGAGCAGTCTCCAAAACGTCCTGGAGAAAATGTAAATCAAGTTAATTTACCATGAATAAGAGATGGTACAATTTGATTTACTAACACTGGGGGGAAAGTTGCAAGTCACCATCCTTGCTGGTGCTCCTTAGGGCATACAGAGTCAAATTAAAATCTACCTGTTCTAAGAGGTGTATTCAAACATACAGTTTTCTCTGAACCATTTTTCTACTGTGTGTGTGTGTATGGTATAAGGGAGGAAGAAAAAGGGAAAGGGAGAGAGGTAGAGATTAGACACATACACACCTGTCATTTGTTTGGAGTTTAGAGAACAATCTAGAATGTCACTCCTTGACCTCCATCCCATTTGAGACTGGTTTTGTTCAATGCCGTGCAACCCAAGAGTTCCCAGGAACTCTCCTGTCTTTACCTCCCATCTTCCTTATGAGCATTGGAATTGCATATATATAATCCTGTGCCTTGGTTATCCAGCCATAAGGTCCAGACTCAGACCCTCCAGTTTGTGCAGCAAGCAAGCACTTCTCCCACTAAACCCTGGTCCCATGCCCCCTCTGAATGAGGCCTAAGTCTGGAAAAAGGGAGAGATTTACCAACATTGGCTTTGTTTTTGTCCTGGTGGTAAGAGCAGCAGAATGGCAGCCAGAGGGATGAGGGTGAGCTGTAGGTGAGCCCCAGCTTACCTAGACACAGCTATTGAATCATTAGGACTTGATGGGGCATCTTCTCCGAGGTTAGCAAAATCTTCGTCCTTTTAAATTTAGAAGACCTAATTTTTCATTTCATATAAGCATTATGTGTCCTGTTCCATGGAGTGGATGATCTTTAAAAAATAATCAGCCACCGTGTTGAAATGTTCCTCTAAATTAAATATGCATGTATCACACTTTATTTTAGTTATGTATACAATTTTCCTTCTGTCCATTCAACATTAATATGGAGAATGGGGAGAGGTTTTTCTTTTTTTCTTCCAAACCTACTTACTGGGTACCAATACATGTGCTTACATGATTGGCAGGAGTGTGCAGAGGGAAGGGTTTCTTTCAGATAACTCTTAGAAAACTTGTGCGAGTGAACTGTCTGATTTAGATGCAGTCGCATCTCATTCTAATCCGATTAAATTACACTTCACTCTCAGCTCCTTCAGGCTTAAAATAATCTGAAGCAACAATGACAATATGTTAATGGATTTACTTTAAAATGATTTTAAAACTCAGTTATCAGGGGACACACTATTGCTTAGTGCTCAATATTGTTTTTCTTGGGAAGGAACGCAAAGGTCAGACCACTATGGCTCCCGATAAAGTTCTTTATGGTAGCTAATGAGATAAGCTTCTAGCAACTAGAGCTGAAATTAATAATAAGATAATGACTCTAAGAATGAAATACCTTTTGTTTTCTTGTTCAAAATGAAATGCACGAACTGGTCCTGAAAATACACAAATCAAATTAACAAAGACTTGGGTTTTTTCCATAGAGAAAAAAGCTAAGATTCTGATTAGAGTGATGATTTGGAAGAGACTATCCAGGGCCAGCCTCAAAATGTCGGCCTTGGGAATAACCCAAAGGCCATATAGAGAATTCTAGTAGTCTCAGACTAAGGGTGGACATCAAAGGGAAACAGCTGTAGTGAGGTGTTGCTAAGAAATATGACTATTTCCAGTATTTGGAGATGTTCTCATGTGTACTAGCTAGTTTTGTGTGTCATCTTGACACAGCTGGAGTTATCACAGAGAAAGGAGTCTCCCTTGAGGAAATGCATCCATGAGATCCAGATGTAAGGCATTTTCTCAATTAGTGATCAAGGGGGAAAGGCCCCTTGTGAGTGGTACCATCTCTGGGCTGGTAGTCTTGGGTTCTACAAGAAAGCAAGCTGAGCAAGCCAGGGGAAGCAAGCCAGTAAGTAACATCCTTCTATGACCTCTGCATCAGCTCCTGCTTCCTGACCTGCTTGAGTTCCAGTCCTGACTTTCTTTGGTGATGAGCAGCAGTGTGGAAGTGTAAGCTGAATAAACCCTTTCTTTCCCAACTGGCTTCTTGGTCATGCAAGAGTAGAAACCCTGACTAAGACACTCATGTAAAGTGGAAAGTAGCTTAAAACCAGGTAATTGCTTGGATAGATCAGTCTATCTCTTTTGTTTACATATGAATAATGAATAACCTTCAAGCACTCCTACATTGCTATATAAAGGCATCTGCTATTTCACAACTAAGCGCTTGCTCTCTCTCTCTCTCTTTCTCTCTCTCATATACACACACACACAGAGAGACAGAAACAGAGAGAGACAAAGAGACAGAGAGAAGGGAAATCATATGTAGCAGCCGGCTCTCTCTTCTATACACACACAGCCAATCACTCACCCACTAAACATAAAGGAAGATTTTTGTTTTTATAGTTCTTTGCCTCCAAATTTAAGTCAAATAAAAGGTGTGTTTCCTAATGATACACAGCTGAAGTATTGTCTTATTTTTCAAGGTCTATTTCCATAAAACCTTTTTCCTCATAATGAAGATGCTTATCCATGTGTTTGTGGCAATTAAAGATATGTATATTTAATGGTCTTGCTCCATCAGTACGATGTTGGCTAATGTTGGTGTCATAGGTTGCCAATTTACTGTCTAGTAATTGCTACTTAAATACTTGTTTGAGATGGGCAACAACTTTGTCTTGCAGCTAGCTTAGACTCACACGGATGCTTCATCAAGCCTCGGCGGAAGAGCTGGCTTCTAATTAAACCAACAACAGGACCTCTAGAACTGCATAACTTCCACTTTTGCCATTTATAGTATGACCTGCTAAAGGATGAAAATACAGTGCTAATCAAGAAAAGAACTGTAGAGCTTGCATCGGTGCAATTTCAAGACAAAATCATTTATGCAGAATTATCATCAGAAAGCATCAAACTCCCAATGTCCCCACATTCTCCAAGGAATCAAGGGATGGGGAATGAGGTCTTACTCTGCACAGGCATGCAAAACCCTTAAAGTAATTGTTTTTTTTAAATATCACCCCCAAATACTGATTACTTCATATCTTTAAGAGGCACATACGAATCTTCCATAAGCAACTCCCATCTTCTTGTCTAGTAAAGAGTACCAGTCCAACAAGGTAGAAAATATTATCTTTCAAGACTGATTTACAAACATCTCTTGCCCCTAATGGTACTTTGAAAAAAGTAATCAATAAACTAGAACTAGTTGAAGTGTAAACTCGCTAGAGTCCTCTCTATGCAGGATCTCTGTGGTACTGATAACATAGGTCACATGCCACTGAGAGATGCTTACTGCCTACAAGTCCCCCAAAACATCCAGCATTGACATTAACTTTGAAAGGTATGGGTGGGTGTTCTGTGAAAGAATGGCTTGATCATTTCATAAAACTCTTCATATTGTAATCTTTAAAAAAAAAAAAAAGAGTCACACTTAGCCATACCTGATGGTCACATACTTTGAAACTGGGCTACATAGCAACATCCTATTCTCAAAAACAAACAAGCAAAATCACAGATTCACAATATTAATTGGTGATCCCGTTTTACTTTAGTCTGCAATATCTTAATATAAAACTAAGACTTCACTTCTGGAAATTCTGTTCCTTAAAGTTAATGTCCCCTTCCAGATCTAGTTCTCTGGTCTCTAAAGACTTTCTTTTTCTCATCTTTTTGGGTACTTCCCATTGTCCCTAGCATTCTGCTTTGGCCCACTGCTCTTCATTCTGTATATCCTGTCATCAGTGAGCTCACACTTTCTTACAGTTTCAACCATCTCCTAAAATGATGATTCCCAAATCTCTCCATGCACATCTGGTTCTCTACGAGCATCCACCCGGATGCTCCCAGTTGCTTCCTTTACATGCATGGCTCTCAGGCACCCAATCATGAATAGGTCTCAACTTAATAAGATTATTTCTGCTTCTTCTCCTCATTTTGGATGATTCTTATTTCTAATATGTGCCCGAAAAATGAGGCACTTCATTTTTTTTTCTATGATTTCACATGTAGCACGGCACAAGGCTATCACAGTGGAACGATGATGGATGGAGGGGAGGAACTAAGACGAGGACTATGAAACAAAATACCTAGAAAGAGAAATAAAGGGCGGGGCAATCAGGATATAAAGTGAATAAAGTATATTCTTTAAAAAGATAGAAGAAAACATACTCCCAGATGGAGCTATAACTTCTTGGCCCCCAGATTCCTCTGACAAGCCATCCCAGCAAAGGAAAATTACACTAAGTGCCTCTGGCATTTTAAAAACATTTTTCAAAGGGTATAGTACCCTCACACCCACCTACGCCGGGTTCTTCTAGAGACCATGTTTGAAAGCCTGCCCACTCACCATGTGGAAGAGAAATTGTGTGTGAGTGGGGGAAACCCTCCACTGGCCCTTTAAAGGCAGCCATGACACAATTACACGGTGCTGTGACACAGGCTTGCTCTTTGAGTTCCAGGCTCCTGACGCCTTGCTGATTTGAGCCTTCACTTTACAGATCCATGTCTTATACCTTACCCATATGTTGTTCTTTCTTTCTTTTGTGCCTGGGGGGGGGGGGGCGGGAAGAGAAGTGGAGGAATATATATGTACATGCATGTTCCTGCATGTGGATAAATATGTGTGCAGGTGAGGGTGATGGTGATGGGGTGTGTGTGTGTGTGTGTGAGTTTTTGTGTACCAAAGAACAACCTTTGATGGCATGCTGATGTCCTTCCTCAGGTATTTTCTCCCTTATCTGGGGAGAACTTTCTCTCCTTGGCCTAAAGCCTAACAAGAGGCTAGACTGGCTAAGCAGCATGCCTTAGTGAGCCACCTATCTCCACCTTCCCAGAGCTGAGATTACAAGTGTACACCATAACACCTGTTCTTGGGAAAGGGGAGGCTCTTATGAACTCTGGGGATTGAACTCCTGTCCTCATGCTTACAAAGCAACTACTTACTGGTTTATAAACCATCTCCTTAGCCCACATTCCTACTTTCGAATGAGACAGTCAGTGATTGACAGCATCACAAATAAAGGGAAACAAGGTGGACTTTGGTGGGGAGGGGAGGGATGGAAAGGGGGAGGGGTATCACATACGCCTACATCTAAATCTGAGCACTCCTGTTCTGCTCAGTGATGCTGAACACAGAATTCAAGCTCCATGTAGACTGGATTTTAGAATATCTGCCCATAAAGGCAGCTGTGAGGATTGAACAGATAATTTGTATTGGGTGTTAAGTGCATGCTGGCTGTTTAATAAATAGTGGCCAATGTCACTTAGTCTATTGGATTCATCTTTACTTCACAGACCCTTTTATTTTCCTTCCAACAGGACTGCCAGGTAACACTTATAAGTGGTACAGTGCCCAAGTCCATTCAGATTACCTCATCTTAATCATGAGTTCTCACATAATTTCCTCTCTAGCTACAAAGGTATTAGAAGCAGTAAGCCTGAAATTCAATACTTAGATAAACAAAAGAACTGAAGTATTTAGAGTCTCCATAAGACAGACAGCATTTATGTTAGAAAGCCTTGTTTGAGTCTCTTCTATAATAATAATAATAATAAAAATCTATGAAACATAATTGATCAAACTCAAGGAGATGAAGAGTCAGACAGTCTCTCCTGGCATGAGAACTTGAAGTTTTCCGCTGCCTTGGATAGCAATCCTGCTGCTTAGCTCACTAAGCCACCCCCTCTGGCTATGTGATTATATACAGCAATTTACCATCAGTGAAAGAAAATAAACGCTCTCTGTATTGCTCTCCCCCCAAGCCCCACCTCTCAACTGCAGTAACAAAACTGAATATACCATTTCAACACACATCAGGCTGGGCCTCATCAAATTCTCATGAAGCAAGACCAAAATTAATTTCCATTACCGGAAAATAGGTGAACTTCTGGTTCCCCATAAAGACAAGGAATATAATGATTTTACAATGTTCTGACTAAAAGAAATTTATCTTCCTATGTTGGCACAACATCCTTTCAATATTTGTCTGTAAATGAATGGCAATCGCTTGTAGTCCATAGTAGATAGAAGGCGAAATAAATGGTAAAAGGGGTTTTGGTTTGGTTTTGGGGTTTTTTTGTTGTTGTTGTTGGTGGTGGTTTCTTGTTGTTTGTTTGTTTGCTTGCTTGCTTGCTTGCTTGCTTGCTTACTTTTGTGAGCAGAGCAGAAAGGACACAGGATTTAACATTCCATAGTCCGGGTGTCAAAACGCTGTCGCTCATATTCGTTTAGCTCATGGCGGATTATTTACATGATTTATTTCCCCAGTGAAAAGATCCAGAGATCAGAAGTTCAAAGACCTAATTTCTAATGTCAGTTTCACAAACTGACCACTCAATTTCAATTCTCCTCACTTGTACAGTGGGAACAGTGTCGACTGATGGTGATCCTGGGACTTGAATCTGTAACCGTGAGAGACATTTGTAGCGGAATGATTCGGAGGAATGTGATTATCACTTGAAGCTCTGCTTCCTACTGCCAAGCAATATCATGAATGCATTTGCATTTCTGGAGGGAAGCAGACACCATTTCTCCTATTTTGCAGATTAGGAAACATGGCCTTGGATGGCTCAATGACACTGCCGCAGTTACACAGTTGGTACCTTTCTAAGCCAAGTCTAAAATGTGGTTCTTTCTTCTGCCTGCAAATGAATGTTCCTGCCCGAGCCACAGGTTCTGCTGTAGACAGTGCATGCCTGCATACATCTTCGTGAAATTAACATGGTTCATGCACATCAGGCGAGGGAATCCGAGTCTTTTATTCCACATGAAGCTAGTTTGTCCCCTTTTTTCCTATGCCAGTCATTGGTCATTGCAGAAAGGACTTTATTAGGTTACTAGTCAGTTCATTGACACAGTGCAATGAAGAGGACAATGGAAAATGCAAAATTCTTAATGGATAAATGATTAAATAGTCAACAAACAGACAAATACATGATATTTAATATATAGAAAGATAGGTAGGTAGGTAGGTAGGTAGGTAGGTGGATAGATAGATAGACAGCAGTAGATTTATGTTATTTTATTTTGAGACAGGATCTCTACATAGCCCTGGCTGTCCCAGAACTCACTGTGTATACCAGGCTAGCATGGAAGTCATAGAAATCTGTCTGCTTTTGTCTCCCAGTAGGGATAAAACATGTGTACCACCATGCCTGGCATTCCTCACCTTTTAGTACCTTATCTTTGAAACTTTTCACTCTTAAAGTAACTGGAAATGGCAAATAGCCAATTTTTCTCTCTCCCTCCCCCTCTCCCACTCTCCCTCTCCTCTCCCACTCTCCCTTTCTTTTTCCCTCTCTCTCTCTCCCTCTTCCCTCTCTCTCCCTCCCCCTCCCTCTTTCTTTCTCTCTCTCCTGTCATGTGTCACTTCATACCTCCCGTCTATCACCATGCATTTGCAAGTAGCCTTTCCTTCTACCTAGATGCTCGGTTACAGCCTTTGCTGCTGTCCTCATCACGATTTATTTTTGAGTGCAGATTTCCCGATATGTATCGTGTCCCAGAAAGAAATTCTGACACCTAAAACAGTTCCTGCCAGTTACTATCCTTCTGTCAGTAGCTTTGCCCTGATTTAGACTGATTCTTGACAGCCTCCCACAGGCAAACACCTGCACAAGCCTGTGGTAGCTACAGGTGGATTCCAAGACCTGAACTTGATCTGTGCAGAACTGTGGGTTCCTGCTGAATGCATCATGGAAGAACGAGAGGAGCCTCGCCCCCTCTCCCTGCAAAGTCATTTTGTTATTCAAAGAGAACAAGAATACAGAACAGCTGTTGTTTCAAAGGAGTTTACATAGACGTTTAGTGATGCGGCAGGGCCAATGGCGTTCGAGGGTTATTTCCAATACTGTATCACTGTGAAGTATTTTTAGTCTTTGGGGGATATTGTACGTGGCAGACACATTGTTGACATCTGGCAGGTTCATATGCAGCCACTGAGATTTTTTTCAAAACAAAACTGTTGCAAAGGATATTTAAACCCGAATGTCAGTTAGGAATAAAATGTTCCCTTCTTAGACTGTCTTTCCTGGTGTGAAATGTACAAATTCTAAAGATTGGGAGTGAGTCAGTTTAGATATTCCAAAACACATAAATGGAAAGAAAAGCTTTTTCTCCCTCTGAATGTCAACCACTTCTAAAATTACAGGACAAACTTCGTTGCAATGATTTAAAGAAAATAGGAGGATTTTCTGTATCTTCCCTGAACACATTCAAGTATGATATCATCTACTTGGAAGTGCATCGTCACATGCCCTATAATTGGACAGGGCTCAGATTTCTATACCATGGCTTCGTTGTTAAATGGCAAGCGAATGTTGTAATTAACCATTCTGAGTTCAGAATCATTTATTGCTTTATCAAAAGGGTGACACCAGGGCCAGCAAAATGACCCAGCTGGTAAAGGCACGTGCTACAAGCCTCAGTTCCATCCCTAGAATCCTAGGGATGATGGAAAGAGAGAACTGACTCTGTAAGTTGTCATCTGCTCTCCACACACATGCTGTGGCATGGATACTCCCACACATACATGCATGCGCACCCAAAATAACAATAAGTAAATGTTTAACAAGGAGGACATCAATAGTCCCTATCCCCTAGGACTATTGGGAAGAGCAAATGGCATATCTATAAATAGTTAAAGCAGGTGTCTGGTGCACTAAGTGCTCAGTTGATGCAGCTGTTATTTTGCTATTATAGAAAACTTAATGTACTAAGAAATGCATGAGGTGTTTTTTTTCTTTTAGACAGAGATAGTTAACATTAGGTGATTCTTCTTTGAAGTTGATAATAGATTTATAAAACTCCTTCTATGAAATTACTGTACTCGACTCACATGGAAATTATGTAATTCAAAAATGAAAGCCATGCAATTGCTCTCAAACATTTCCAGTTTCTGCAAGATACTGGTTTTATACCATTGTTCTGTTAGTCAGAAAATGAATATCCAATTTTAGACTAATAGACTAAAAAAAAAAAAAAAAAGATGTAAAACCCATCTTTGCCACCATCTAACCATTGCATTATCTTTTTACACTTCTAACAAGTTTTGTGGAAAGAGACAATCAACCTATTAGACTCTGAGAGAGTCTCATGTAGCCTCAAACTATAGCCAATGCTGGTTTTGAATTTCTAGCTCTCCTGTCTCTTCCCCCAAGTGTTAAGATTACAGGCACAGGCCCCTGTGTCTAGCTGATTCCCTTCTTAAGCAGGTTAATTTGGAAAGTTTTTCCTATATTTATATTTTGGTTGATAACCTTGATTGTTTCCTAATTAAGACAGTTCGAGCTGAAGCATTCCCAGTGGTGCTCCAGCCTCAAAGAGGCATGTATATTTTTAACAAGAAAAGTGATAGAAGATTGGCAACCATAAATTAAGCAGCATACAGAACAATTGGAGAACTTGGAACTTCTTCCACACATGCCAAGAATGAACTCAAAGCAATGTGCAGTATGGCTTAGGAACAGACCACCGATGCCATGTCTAGCCATCGCCTGGTGGAAAAACGGGAACACTCAACAACTGCTAGGTATTTATGTCCTAACTCTACTGCCCTAAGCCACAAAACTAAAAATAAATAGAGGAGAGAAAGTTATGAAATCGAAAAATCTTAAATTCCAGTGTCTAAATTACATCGTTGCTGCTGTCAGACAGAGCACATTTTAACAGCAGTGTCCAGGCGCTAGGCAGAGCTCTCTGGGAGCACCCGGCTTGCTGTTTGAGAAACTCCTGACTGGACAGTTGGGTGTCTTGGCAGGACTCGGGTGTGTGTTTATGTTGTCCCTGTTCTCAGTTTTCCAAGCTTCTTATTTCCATGACCCTGGAAACCATGCTGGAGTCTTGTGTTTCCAGAAGCTGTGTACTCTGCTCTCAGAGCCTCTCCCTGTTTCTCTGCTGGAGGTTAGCTCATGATTGCCCCGGTGGGAAAGTGATTGACACCCAGTGAGGGCGGAGACTAGGGATGAGGCTAAGACAGGGCAGCCATGTTGTTTCTGCCTTCCTCCTGCTAGGCTCATGCCTT
The DNA here is from genome assembly GCF_000001635.26 of Mus musculus. NCBI lineage: Eukaryota > Metazoa > Chordata > Mammalia > Rodentia > Muridae > Mus > Mus musculus. The sequence continues at coordinate 6,909,880 of NC_000068.7, read as the reverse complement.
CCAGCTTTGCAATCAGGCTGAAGACAAGGGAGTCATCAACAAATAAATTCCAGGCTATATTTCCAAGAAAAAAAAAAAAAAAAAAAGAGGGCAGGTCACGGCACACCGTGGAAATTTCTGAAATGATTATAAGCTATACTAACTAAATACACATCAGGCAGGATTATAATTTTCTTGATATATAAAGTTCTCCAACTAAAGGACAGATCAAAGTTGATGAGGCCCACAAGAACAGAAGCATGTCAGAACATACATAGATAAAACATCTGCAAAACCTCCCTGCATCCAAGGTGCAGAGAGCCTCACAAAAGAATGGAGTAGTTAACCAGTGTGAGAGGTGGGGGGGGGAGAGCCATGAAAGACTGTCTTCTAGTCATGAAACGGTGGTCCCATCTGTGAACTTACACTGGATGCTGTTACCTGTACAAGATCTGCACAAGATACAATCCAGTGAAATTCCAGTGTGAATGGGGGAGGGGGTTCTTGGGGCCCCACCCCTAGTTGAGGACAAATTGGCAATTGATGGTTGCTAAAGGAGAGAGAGTCACTCTTTTGAGTAGGTGGCTACTGGTAGGTTGTCCACCTACCAGTGGATGGCCCCACACCTATGCATATGGAGTCAGCACTAAGCTCATAATAATAATGTCATGAAGCAAGGAAGGAGATAGGTTATTGAGCTTCAAGGACAATTGGAGTGAGGTAGTGGGGGTGGATAAGATCAAAATATATTATACACATGTATGAAATTTTCAAAGAAGGACTGAAAGTATTATATTTAAAAGACATCTGAAATGACAAGGAATGGAATATTAATTATGGTGAGATGAATGAGGAAACACATTGCTTACTATGGTGGGATATAACTGTGTTCCTTGCCGCTTTTTGATGAGAAAAAAATTGTATCTGTTCCCATGTTTGTTTTAGGAAAGTCCAAGTTATTATTTTGAGGTGAAATGTTGACAGTTCATAGAGAGGCAGCAAGAAAGAATGACAAGAAGTCTCTATTCTGTGAGATCAGCACTCACAAATCAAATAGAAGACATCTGATGTGTTCTTCTAACAAACTGCTAACAGTGAGGAGAGACATAAGAAAGAATCTACAGCAACTTAAAATGCCGAAGAATGATATACACACTGTTGTCTCACGTTGGGCCAGCTCCAACTTTGTCATATGGGGTTTCTCTTCCCAAACCAGTTGTACCTCTACAGATGTACATGTTTATCTGAAAGGAGATCTGTCTTGTTATTTTCTCTTCTCTTCCAAGATAGTACTCATTTTATTTTAGAAGGGATATTATCGTCAAAGGCATCTTTGGATGTTAGAAGCTGGCATCTCTCTGTTGAAACTTTTGTGAACGTCTGAATATTTCAGCCTCTTTCTCCATTCCACACTGTGGCTAGCTCACTATGCTTCCACTGGATGGGTGTGATACAGTGTGTGCATATGTGAAATTTCAGAGGGGAAGAGGGATGGAGGGGGGATGGAGGGAGGGGGGAGGGAGGGATGGGGAGAGAGAGAGAGGGAGAGAGAGAAAGAGATTAAAAAGCAACAGTAGTACCTAGACCACTCTAATGAGTCTTTCCCCACAAACTGGAATGTAATCACTCCTCTCTCATTCCATATCTGTTCCAACGCCACCTCTTCCAACAGCAGTGTGTCTACTAACTTATACAAAATCCCCTCCATCCAGCCCCTTGTCAATACAATCCCTCTCTTATTTTCTCTTTGGTTAATAGCACCTCTCATTATTTGCCATAAGATCACATAACAATGCCGGTTTCTTTACCTAGAGAGATTTTTGGACAACAAAGGTCGTCATCACTGATTCCTACCCATGTCTGCAACTTTGTGTTGGGGACACCATGGGAGGGCCCTCTTGCCACCATGGCACTCTCAAGCCTGGAACCTGGATGGATGAGGTACCCAGTAACTACTGACTAAGGAATGACTCACTCACTTGGTCCCTTTCCTCTCCTTGGATTCCACTTCATTATCAGAATTTCAACTACCTACCTGTGATCAAAGATCTCTCTTCTGGAGTTAAGTGGTTGCCATTTGTTAAAGCAATGATAAGGGAAGGAGCTCCCTACACTAGATTGTCCTGTGCAAAACCTTGGTTTTCACTGTACACTTTGTGATCAAACCACAGTCACCATCACTGAAAGAGCTCTAAAAAACGAAAAGAGGCAAGAAATGACACCGATGTTGCCTAATGAATATACTCAAGGCAGGGAAGTCTGCATTGACAGTAGGTTGCGTAAAAATTTTTCAGGTTGTCATCTGTAGCTTTAAAATGCTGAGCTCCTACACTGGCATTATAAAAGGCACACACCTAGTGTTCCATTGTCCACACATACATTATGTCTTCCTGGAGTCTCAGAGAAAGTCAGTATTTCCCAGTGTTTGCCACAGCTATTTGCCTTGCTAAGACACCACTAATTTTATTACATTTGATAATTTGATGTCCAGCTTTATCCTCATTGCAATATTATTTTAAAAATAATACAAATAGCCAGCATGTATGGTGCATTTTCTGTGCTCCTGGCATTGCGCCAAAAACTTCCGTGCGTTTCCTTGTTTAATCCTCTTTACTCTATTAGGCAGGTGAAATCACATCATTTTTATTTACTGATGAGAAAACCGAGGCTTTACAGGGCCACACAGATCCAGAGGATAGCTTATTAACAAGAGAAGGAAAACTGACAAGCACTTTGTAGACTTCATAGGCTTTAAAGCAGCCATGAGAAAAGGAATCCTGATGAATCCTGATGACGTCTGAAGGAATGTGCCTTGGATTACAAAACAAGCCTCGTCCAGGAGGGACCCAGCTTCTCCTAAAGGGCAAAGCTGAGTGGGCAGGGTGACGTGCAAACAGGCCACTCACAAGTTGCACTGCACCTATCTAATCCAAGAATCAAAAGTCCCCAGTGCTCCAGACTCTGAAACTTCTTTTTGTTTTCCAAATTTTCTCTAAAGAAAATTCACATCTATGCGCACGTACAGGCTTCAATATTAAGGACCATGGCACATTTGAATTGCATGCTGTAAATATTATAACTTAAATGCTACAAAGCTCCACGCAACAATACTTTGCTCTGGTCAAGCGAACTAGAAGAACCAGGAGAGTGCTTCTTTAAGCAGTGACTTCTTTCCAAATTAAAGAAGCTACTGGACTGATTGGATCAGAGAGCAGTAAAAAGTGACACACCGGTGTTTGTTGACTTAGAGTCAGACTTGAGAACTTCTGATGCTTGGAAAACCCACCCTCCCACCCCACATCCAATCATCACATGTTCAGTTAGGTGATGGTTCGATGGCTATCCAGTATAATCAATGCAGACAGCCAGGTAGAATAAATCCAAATCAAAAGTAGCTTTATTTCTTTGACTAGTTGGCTTATTTAACTGTCCATAGTTACCAAATAAACGGGTTATTTGTCTTTTTTAAATATATATTTTAATACAATTTTTTCCATGTTCCATTCCCCGTCCCTACCCCATCCACCCTCTGACTGGTCCACATCCCACACCCCTGTCTCCACATGGATGCCCCAACCCGCCAATCCACCTGACCTCTAAATTCCCTGGGGCCTCCAGTCTCTTGAGAGTTAGGTGCATCATCTCTGAATGAACACAGACCCAGAAGTCCTCTACTGTATGTGTGTTGGATGCCTCATATCAGCTGGTGTATGCTGTCTGTTGGTGGTCCAGTGTTTGAGAGATCTCAGGGGTTCAGATTAATTGAGACTGCTGGTCCTCCTATAGGATTGCCCTTCTTCTCTGCCTTCCCTAATTCAACAACAGGGATCAGCTGCTTCTGTCCACTGGTTGGGTGCAAATATCTACATCTGACTCTTTCAGTCACTTGTTGGGTCTTTCAGGGTACAGTCATGCTAGGTCCCTTTTTGTGAGTGCTCCATAGCCTCAGTTATAGTGTAAGGCCTTGAGACCTCCCCTAGAGCTAGATCCCACTTTGGGCCTGCCACAGAATCTTCTTTTCTTCAGGCTCCTCTCCATTTCCATCCCTGTAACTCTTTCAGACAGGAACAATTATGGGTCAGAGTTGTGACTGTGGGATAGCAACCCCATCCCTCACTTGATGTCCTGTCTTCCTGCTGGACTTCTATAAGTTCCCTCTCCCTAGTGTCAGACATTTCATCAAAGGTCCCTCCCTTTGATTCCTGAGAATCTCCTACCTGCCAGGTCTCTGGTGTATTCTGGAGGGTTCCCCTAATCACCTATTTCCTGAGGTTGCCTGTTTTCATTCTTTCTGCTGGCCCTCAGGGCCTCAGTCCTTTCCCCTCACCCAATATCAGATCAGGTTCACCTTCCCCCCCACACCCCTCCCCCCATCCACTTTCCCTTCCAGATCCCTCCTTCCCTCCTCATTTGTGATTGCCCTTTTCTCTCTCCCAAGTGGGACTGAAGTGTCCTTACTTGGACACTTCAGCTTGTTGACATTGACATTTTTTAGTTGTGTGGACAGTATCTTTCTGCACTTTGGGGGGGGGGGGGCTGATATCCACTTATTAGTGAGCTCATACCATGCATGTGCTTTTGGGTCTGAGTTTCCTCGCTCAGGATGATATTTCTAGTTCCATCCATTTGCCTGCAAACTCAGGATGTCCTCGAATGGCTGAGAAGCACCTAAAGAAATGTTCATAGTCCTTAGTGATCAGAGAAATGCAAATCAAAACGACTCTGAGATTCCACCTCACACCAATAAGAATGGCTAAGATCAAAACCTCAGGTGACAACACATGTTGGAGAGGATGTAGAGAAAGAGGAACACTCCTCCATGGCTGGTAGGATTGCAAACTGGTATAACCACTCTGGAAATCAATCTGGAGGTTCCTCAGAAAATTGGAAATAAATCTAACTGAAGACCCAGCTATACCACTCTTGGGAATATATCCAAAAGATGCCCTACCATGCCATAGGGGCAGGTGCTCCATTATATTCATAGTGGCCTTATTTGTGATAGCCAGAAGCTAGAAACACCCTAGAACAACAGAAGAATGGATACAGAAAATGTTGTTCATTTACACAATGGAATACTACTAATACTAAGAACAAGGACATTATTCAAGTCTTAAAATGACTCTAGGTGCTGTGGGCATGCACCTGGTGCTGTTTGCTTCTGATTCTAATGAAGTTTACTTTCCTATACCCAATAGCTCCTTGTCTAGTGAACATCTTAAAGCACAGAGAAAAGATACACTCGAGAACATTTTCAGGAATGTGTGTGCAGCAGTGTTCAGTGTGAGAGAGGAATGCGCCCCACCCGCTTTAAGGAAGCCACATGCAGGAAAATCAGGTTTACAAACTGCTCACTAACATAAAATAGTTTGATTACAGAAAGTGACTTATCTTTAATAATAATAATTTAAAAAGGAAAGCTTTATCCTTGAGGTTTGATTCCATTACTAAGAACCTCTGCTATGGTCACAATACTAATTTAATATGTGCATGTGGATTGTATCTTTTGTGGACAATACATTTATTATGTGAGGCAAACACATTCCTTGAGTCAGCTAAATGCTGACCAGTAGAGACAACACAAAATGCTTTATTCACTTGTTTTTATCAAAAGTTTTAAAAGCAAAGAGAGACCAGAGCCATGACAAACACAAGCAAGTGTAGCCACTCACGCTGACTCTAATGACTAGCATTCCAGAGCTTCTTGAAAAATGTAATCACTAGTTGCTCTCCCTCCATTTCCAACCTTGAAAAAGCATTTTGACTGGGAATTCGGTAAAATGTATTTCAGCCATAATATACATAAAGATGTCTAAACTGTAATTGCATGTAATTTGAAGGAAATGTTCAGTGGGATGAAGACTGACCTATTCTAGAATATAAAAGTACAGGAGTTCACATTTTCATGATAATATTTTATCATTTTGAAAACTTATTCTTAATAGACCCCTACATTATGTTTCAGTAAAGTGGTTTCATTTTCTTTAACAACCATTAATAGCTATTAGTGGAAAAAATAAGGCTTTATATAGATCATTAAAGTACATTTAAGTAATTTGTAATTGACAATTAAATCATCGTGGCAATGCATTATCATAAGTTTGATAGATCTGCCTTTTTTAAAGCACTGAGAAGAAAGGCCCTTTTGTACGACGCCCCAGTGCAGACTATTCTTGCATTTTAATTGATCACAAAGCACACATTGTCTTGATGTATGTGCTTGGTAATCATCTTGTACAAGTTTCCTTTTGTGAGGATTTTGATGCTGTGTGTGGGAGTCAGGCTCATGCTAGAAACAGCATCCTTAGTGAAGTGTGGAATCATCAGCGGCCATCTTTAAATCTTTGCCCTTGGCATTGTCATAATGTGTAAAATAAAGTTGAGACTCTTCACTCTGAAAGCCCAAATCCCCCATTCTTTCCTTCCCCCCTCCTTTTTCTTCATCTCTCTAAAGACCAGTGAATGGGTGCCTACAAAGCCGAGTCTAAGAGTTACCATGGTGATGGTTATACTGTTAACTGCAGCCAGCCAGTAGGAATTGCCCTGTCTAATCATTTGGAAGGTAATGTTTGTTTGTAAATTTTAGCCTCTTGAGCTTCTAACCTAAGAAATTTGTGGACTTGCCAGATAAAAATTCTGGTCAAAATAGTTATGTATTGAGATCAAAGTTCAGAAACTTCAGTGACTTTGAGAGGGGAATTCTAATCATTCGTGAATCAATCTTTAAAATTCCCACAGAAGGCTGATTCATTTCCTCTATTGTTGATTTAATACAGAATAGAGTAACAATAGAATTTCTATGTTGTTAGCATAAATCTTAAAGAACAAGAATAGGGTTTTTTGTATTTCAAACTATTTATATTGCAAAAAATTCAAAGGATTAATTTCTCATAATTGGCTAGAGATATATAAAAGTGCCAGTGGAGTGTTTTGCCTCTCTAATATCTAGAAGTGATATTTTATAATGTGGACAATTTGTATAATGTTTTATACAAATTTGATTAATCTTATAAATATTTATTTGCTTTATCTTCTTACATTTAACTCCTGAAATTTATCGGCTTCCTATGAGACAAATACATCACATGAAAATTTAAAAGACAAAATGGGTGATTTTTAAGTCATTTCTTGCATTTGAAATTAATTAGATATTGATACTGAACTAGTAGAACTTAAACTTTTAATAGAACTCTAAAAGAGGAAAGAGTGTCATATTATCAGATTAAGTATCTACCTCATACATGAACTACTCAGTAATTTTTAAATTACATTGGATTAATGAATTCAAGCAGCTGAAAGAGCACTTAAAGTGTCTGTGGTTGAACTTTGATGAAGAGTTCAGCTGATCTTCCCTTGGCCCTCTCATCGCCACGGACAGGATTGTTACTACGGCAGTAAGAGTGAGCGCTAGCAACCAGATAGTGGTCAAGGACCCCTAGCTGTGATGGGTATGAGTCCACAAAAGGGGAAGAAAACTAACTGCTCTGTGAGGACTTTCAGGGGCGTCAAGAAGCCCCACATAAGGTATAATTGATGGAAATGCTAAAGAAACACTGAGAAGTGTTGAAATTGTTTACTCTACTTGAGCAAGCTCAGGGTCACCAGGAGCTTCTTCTGAAGGTCAGCCATGGACAGCCTCCTTGGCAGCAGGAATCTTTCATTTTAATTCCGCCATTTCAATTTGACTCTACCACTTGAAACATGTCTCAAGGTATTAATGAGAGAAATTAAGATTGGCAAGCTGGTAGAGACTCTTGATTCCAAAATCCAGGCAGCAAAATGGTTGATAAATTAAAATGACCTCATCAGTCAATAGTGAAAACTACGTGACTGTTCTTTAAAGGTTTATTTTTGTTTTTGTTTTTGTTTTTTGCAATTTTAGGAATGTATTAAACTTTACTAATGTTGAAGTTATTCCATATTTGGAATTCCTTAAATATTAAATTATATATATATATATATATATATATATATATATATATATATATACCACTTGAGGGTAGTATATGAAGAAAACGGGTATAAGGATACTATTTAAAATGTGTTTCCTAAGTTTAGGCAAGCTGCTTCATTTGCTTTTAACATTTTAATAAAAAAAAAGTAATGTATTCTTTCAGCTTCCTAGTTAAGATGATGTATCAATTTATGGCCCTTGACATAATCCAAAGATAGAATTGTACACTGAAAGAATCATACTCTACAGTTTAATGGTTTTTACAAGAATATAAACGGCTGTTTTAAATTTATAATGTGTAACATAGCATAATATATCATTTCATAAGACACTAAGAAAAACTCGGAAGTCATTCTCAGAAAACTAAGCCTGTCCCTAAAACTGGAGCAAAGCGTGAGGATGATGAGACGACAGGAACGTGTAGAACGTGATAAAAGACATCTATCTTAAACCAACCGCTGGACCAGAGGTAGACAAGGATGCAACTTATCATCATTTGTTAATTAATGTTCTCAAAGGTCCTATCATCATAAAAAGCCATTTAATTAAAATGACAGATAAGCTCATTAGAAACACAAAGATAAAAATTCCATCACTTTAAAAGGAGATGAACATATGTACAAAAATAAAAAAAAAAACCAACTAAAAATCTGGAACAATTCAAAGAGATTATACAAATACTTTAATCAATGACTTCCCTGATATAGAAACCATTTGAAGTAAATATTGCCTTTCCTAAGAGAGGAGATATTGGAATGTTAGTAGATTTAGTATCTACATATACTTCTAGATGTAAAAAGCAAGAACTGTAAAGGTGCTACTTTTTCACTCACAACAAATGCCACTTAAAAGCCTGGATGACCAGGGTTATGTCAGGGCTAGAATATTGGCTTAGCATGCACGGGCCTTTCCCAAATCCCAGACTCAGCCCTCAAGAAAACAATGTAGTAGAGTTATTTCTCAAATGGAGAAAATGATTTACACTTCCTTTGAAAGGAGAGAGCAGTAGGATAATCAGATGTTATAAAACAATACTAAACTCTCATATTTAAACATAAGAGATGGCAGGTGGATTCAGAAACATGGAATCTAATGAATAAAGACATATATCTTATCTTCAAACCCACCAGGAAATGGGTCATACAATAAACAATGCTGCCAAGGAGCATAAGCAGGGAAGAGGGGAATTCATGCTGCTCCTTCATCTTATCTCAAGCACCGAAATTAACTGCTCATGAATCAAACGACAAAACAAAACCCAGCAAAATATAAAAGTAAATACTAATATTTCAGGGCAGGCCATTTTTGTATAAAAATAAAATTAGCACAATCTTTATTTATATGATAAAGTAAATGAACTAGAAATTAATTTTCAAGTCCTGTCTTAAAACCTACAGCAAAGCTATATATCAGACTGCTACAACTCCATTTAAAAAATCTCTGGTTTATGGCTGAGACACATAAACTTGCCATAAAGGTAGACAAATGAGAATACCATGGGGGAAATATTCACCTTCACTAATATTCAAAGAAATGCAAATAAAACAGGGAAGTAATATGTTTTCACTCATCATACTTGCAAATGTAAAATTAAATAATAGTATGCTTCAGAGACCAGCAAGGCATGAATTATACTGGGGAGGGTGTGTCAGCAAGTGTAAATTTCCAACAATGCAATTTGGAAATGTATGTTTAAGCCTAAAATAGTTCTCTCCAAAGAAAATGAGAAATGCCTACCAGTGTTTAAGACAGTGGTTCTCAGCCTCCTGCAGCTGTGACCCTTTAATACAGTTTCTCATGTTATGGTGACCCCAACCATAAAATTATCTTCATTGCTGTTTCATAACTGTAACTTTGTTATTGTTATAACGTGTAATGTAAATATTTTTAGAGATAGGGGTTTGTCAGAGGGGTGACAAGGATTGAAAACCACTAGCTTAAGAATTTTCTTTGTTAGAGAGATGGCTCAGTGGTTCAAGCTACTTGCAGCTCTTGCAGAGGACCAGCGTTTGGTTTCCAGCACCAACACTTGGCACTCACAACCACCTGTATATACAGCTCCAGGGAGCCCACGTCCATTCCCTCTGCAAGAGCCACACACAGGTGATATATACATGCATAGTCTCTTAGTCTCTTAGTCTCTTAGTCTCTTAGTCTCTCTCTCTCTCTCTCTCTCTCTCTCTCTCCCTTCCTCCCTCCCTCTCTCTCTCTCTGTATAAACACACAAATACACACACATACAAATGAATAAAATAAATATTTAAATAGACGTTTCATCTCAGTGATGCATGTGTGGAAATTTAGAAAGCACTTTAATAACTCACTTTAAGAAAAAGATAAGTTACAGAGTATCAGTGAAATAAAAAAGCATGGCTCAGATGTTAGCAGCATATAATCTTCTGGCAGAGGACCCATACTGGAGTACTCAAAATTGCGTATAAATTCAATTCTATGTGACTTAACACCCTCTTGTGGTCCCCATGTGCACCGTATTCATGTGCACAACCCCCAACACAGGTGCACATACATACACATGTCAATTAAAAAGAAAAGATTTTAATCAATCGATACTATGCCAATTTTGTATTAAAAAAGATGAAATATATACACTGAAATGCCTAAAAAGAAATATAGCAAAAGTTAAATCGTCTTTTTTCTGGTTGAATATAGATGATTATAATTATTTCTTTTATATTTATTGGTATTTCAATGCAACACTATGAACATAAATTGCTTTTATAATCATTAAAAACAATAAACATTGTTTTTAGAATCATGTCCTATGTCAAAATTGTCACTAAATCTGCATTAATGGCATCTAAATTAAGAACATTTTAATAGTAAAGTTTTAGTAACATAACATTGTATGCTCAGTGGGGATTCGGTATAATATGTTGATAAGTTCCATTCATAGCAGGATGCTAAATATAGGCTGAGGGAGGAAGTGATCTTCTGGAAACTTCTGTGTAAATAATCATTACAAGATAAGATTTGTTCTAGTCTGAAACAGCCTAGAAGTGGGACTCAGTAAGTTGCCCACCATGCTCTAACGTGTGCTTCTCTGCTTGTGTCAGCACAGTGCAGGTATCGTTTGGAAGCACTTTCAGTTCTCTGCAGCGTTGTATCACCCTAATGATTTCACAGGAGTTCTGCCATTGGGCTTCATTGGTAGATATGAAAACGAAACGTATTCTAATGCTTACAGTATCTATGTGTGTACATATGTTGTTTCCTGTGTGTTGTGTGTATGTATGAGTGCACGTGTATTTTCCCTACTAGATTTTTCCTTTGAAGTACAGAGCTTAGAGAGAGCGTGAGTTTGGCAGTTGTAACTTTTGAATGCATTAAGCAGCAGCTTTAATCTTGGGTTATGGACAGCCAACAGAATACATACCATTTCTTTGTTCTCCCAAACACAGTGGAAAACATGTAACTACCATTGGTTTTGTATGTGTATGTACATTGTACATGTGTGTTATCTGTTCAGTTTAAGGCAAAAATTTACAAAGCTCAGGTGCAGACAAGCTAATGAATTTGGAATCCTTCAAGCTGTTTTCTAAGAAGCCATTCTAATGATAGACCAATGACATGTGTACTAAGGGAATGTGACAAGTGTCCCTCTCTTCATCCCTTGAGATGGAGGTTGAGGACAGATGGCAGAGACCACTGGTGACTAAAGGTCCTGCAAAGGTTCAGATGTAGTATCATGCCTGTTTATCAGGAACAAAACCATCAACAGATCAAGGGAGACAGATAGTCTAGATCAAAGGAAGAAGATACCTAGAAGTGAGGTTGTTTGATGACAGAATAAATAAAGTTTTATTTTCCTATAGTTTTGTTTTTCTTGAATTCTTTGGAGGAGCATCATTCCTTTTGTCGTTTGTTTCCCCAGTATTACACATGGCTACAAACGGGAACAACGACCATTCCAAAGACTGGATAGGCAAAAGGAAGTACCCCCAAATGATGACTTCAGTAGCTGGGGTGCCGTAATGGAGTCCTGTCTGCTTGTCACATGTTGCTTCTGCAATCTGGAACTTTTGATAACCTGAGTACACACACACACACACAAATATATATATATATATATATATATATATATATATATATATATATATATATATATATATATACATACACACACATATTTTGCCTCAAACTTGCTATGTATTGAGGATAACCTTAAACTTCTGATCCTCTTGCCTCTGCCTTCCAAGAACAAGAATGTCAGGTGTGTGCCACCATGTTCTGTGATGGAGATGGAGCCCAGGGCTTTGTGCGTACTTAGCAAACCCAGTGCCACCTGAGCTAAATCTCTAGTCTGTGACCATCTGAATATAAACAGTAAATCATGCTTTGTTGGTATGTTGGTTTTATTAATGTGAGTTTTTTAGGTTGTTTGGTTATTTTTGGTGATAATTATTTTCAGTCTCTTGAGACACCATCTTACTAGGTAGGTGTGCCCAGGCAGGTTTCAAATCCTCCATCCTCCTTGAAAATCACGTTTCAATCCATGGTTGTTTAGTGTTAAAACAATGCTGACTGCCTGTTCACATTCCATTTCCATCCCATACATGTATCCATTTGTTTCCTAAAACATGGCTCTGCCACACCTCTCTTCATTGCACCTCTTTAACTAATTTGCTCATTTATACTATTGTGCAGTATGTACTGGGCATCTACTGTGTATCAGTCACCTCTGCAAGCACTGGAATTGCATAAGTTATCAGCGGCTCTGCTCTCAAGAAGCATACACTGACTGTGGTATATTCAAGAGAATGAGTTGACTAATCTATTGCTACAGTAAGTTGCACATAGAGACTTCCACACTGGGGTGACCTGCAGCAGGAAACACCTGTTCTTCCATCTGCAAGCCTGAGGATCTAGGGTAGTGTGCCACATCTAGGCTGGATGGTTTTCCCTCAGGCCATGAGTCAGCAGTGCTTGGCTCCTGTTGTAGAGTAGGCCCAGATCTCCTTGTGTGTTCTGGGCTCATGTGGAAAAGGCAGCAGGCTCCCTGGTATGGGTTTTTATCATGATGGGCCACAACCTCTAGCAGACCCTGTCCATACATTTCACCTAGTGTCTACTTATCTTTTAATACCTGAAGCAGATCCCATTGTCAAGCTCACTTCCGGAGAGTGGATGCATGTAGCCTACCCACTCTAGTGCACTCTAAGGTCACATGTTAGGGGCAGAGCATGAAAAATCACCCAAATAATCCAATCTTCCACACAAATTATGACACTGAAGCATGAAACCGGTGCAAGAATAGTCTGTTCAATGTGTAGAGGAAGTGCAGTGAGATGTTTCAGAAAAGGCGTATCTATATCAGCATGTAGGCAACCAAAGATGGGGAATGGATGAAGTCAATAGGTAAATGAAAATAGATGTAAAGATGGATGGGTGGATGGATGGGTAGATAATAGATAGAGATGGATGGATGAAAGGATAGATAGATAGATGACAGAGAAATGCACACAACACATAGATGTTACATGATATGGCAGAGATAAGTAGGTTTGGAAGAAGACATGAGTCAATCTATAGAAATACCCCATACATACTGAAAAAAATAAGAAGAGAGAGATAGATACACACACATACTCAGAGAGAGAGAGAGAGAACCTAAAACTTACCCCCATTTCCTTAAAACCCCCCAAGAATCACACCAAAGAAGTCTGACTTCTATAATAATCCCCCTCCAATTTCCTTGAAGTTGAAACCTCCTGTAGCTCAGAGTGTGATTGTGTGTAGAGAGAACTTCTAAGGAATAATTAAGCTTACTGAAATAATAAATGTGGGGCTTCCACCCAAAAGGCCTCCTGGCCTTGTAAGCAGAGGAAAGGTAGCAGCCCAGATGACTAGTACAGGCATCTAGGTAGAGAACAGAATATACTGGGGTTATCGTTAATAGTGACCGGGAGACCAGAATGTTTTACTATATCCATGCTAGCTGGCTTCTCTTTTATCTCATCATGATCACAGTCGAATATTTTTTTTCTCTTCAAGAGTTATTCTGTTCCTTTGAGGCTAGTATGCTGTATTTCTAAGCTACCAGTTGCCCAATCTGCTCTTCACTTCCTTGTCTTACTTAGAGAATATTGTCATTTGCTGACCCAGAAGTTCCATGGCACATCCATCCTTAGTATAGCAAATACAGATTCCTTTTTCCAGGGCACAGGATCCATAGTGTGGCCTTGGTCTTGCAAGGATGTGTTTCTCAGCCTCTGGCTGCCCGTGCTGATTATTTTGGGCTTGTTTCCATGGCCTTGTCTACATTCAAACTTGTCACCTCTGAGTGGGGTCCTCGCTGCCCTCACCCATGGCCCAATCAAATGAAAGCATTCCTTAAGAGATTATCCCAAGGCCTCTGCTTGTTTAGCCAACATTTCCCCTTTCTCCAATTTATGTGCTTATTTATTGTTTCCTGGTAAACTTTAACTTATTTTTAGTTGGTATAGAAAACGATGTGCCTGCCTAATGATGACATTTCCACCATATATACACCATTGCATTTTGCTCATCTTCACACACACACCCCATATACATTCCTCTTCGTTTTTCCTTCCTAACTCTGCTGGTCCCTTTCCTTACAAAAACGCCTGCTTTATATGTCATAATATACAAGTATTAGTGTTTCAATCTATATGAAAGAGGACATGTGGTGTTTATTTTTGTCTATCGTACTCTCTCTTGTTTCTTCCTCACTTTTCAACCTTTCTCCCCAAATGTACTCCCCTTTCTAACTGATATCATTATATATGCATATAAATATATTTAAATCAAGATTGTGAATATGAGAGTAGAACTGTGCTATTTGTCTTTCTGGGTCTAGCTTGTTTTACTTAACATGATGAGTTCCATCTGCTTTCTCACCCATGACATCATTTCATCCTGCACAAGGAGTGGAGCTCCTCTGTGTGTGTGCACTACATTTTCCTTGTACATTCATCTGCTTGCCCTGACTCTTACCATATGTTGTGCCTTGGAACTCTTATGGATCACAAAACTTCACAGTATAAGATGCCATACTGTTAAATTCACCTGAAATTTGTCTTCTTCCAACTTGATTATTAATTCCTCAAAGGCAGGCTGTGTTTAGCCTTGCTTCCAAATACCCCATAATGCACTTCAGTTTTAGAAAGCCAATATTGTTGAGCTTCAGAAAAAGAGTTGCTTAGTCACCACAAATTTTGGCTTTAAAAAACAGATTGTATTATAGAATCTTTGTGTGTGTGTGTGTGTGTGTGTGTGTGTGTGTGTGTGTGTGTGTGTGTGTATCTGGCATATGGATGCATAAAGAGCATAATATACCAGATATAAACACCTGATGAATGAGTTGACTCTCTAGGTGATGACTCTTTGTGTATCAGTGAATTGTATTGGGTTGGACTATATGAAAGGAGGCAGGAAGCTTGAAGTTCTGTTGACCCTTTAGCTGGAGACTGTTATGACCATAGTTTGATGCTCAATAACTCTGGTTCAAAAGCATACGATGATCAGAGCCCAAGAAACTAGCAAGTAATTGGGAGATTCCTTAGATTATGGTGACTTGAATGAGGAGAGTAGAGATGGTGGGAATTGGGCATGTTCTAAAGAAAGTATTATTCAAAAAGGCCTCATTGTCTCTGGTAGTTTTTACTTGTATACATTCAAGATAATTTCTACTTATAGTCAGCAAATCATTCTTTGGTTAAAGAATCGAAAATAGACACAAGGGTTTAGTTTGGTTTGGTTTGGTGTTTTGAAATCTTGGTGATGAAACCTGGGGCCTTACAGATGCTGAGAAGGTCCTGTACCCCTGAGCTGCATCCCTAGTCACCAAACTGTTTTTGATCTGGGTGCTGATGACTGTGGCTGTTCAGTCCATCAATATTTGGTGAGCTGTACACTTACAGGCACTTTTCTTTATTGATACAATACTTTAAACTTTATGAGTGACATAGAAAGTTTTATCTATGTTTATAGTGTATCATTCCTTCGACTTTTGAAATCTTTATGAGAAGAAATTCACAGAAACCTTCAAGAACTTCTTTTGCTGTTGATTTTTGGGGGATATGGAAATATGCCTGTTAGAAGCATATGTCTTAGCTATACATAATTGTTCTCCTCTCCTCCCTCAGACCCTGCACACTGGCTATTTTTACTTATGTACTGGATGAGATGGTGGTGACGAACTCAGCAAATTCCTACTTAGCTTAGTGATCAGGACAAGTAGCTGAGTGTCTACTTAGAGTCTAGTCAAGAGAGACTTTTCTTTTGACCCATTGGGTGTGGCCCTGTTCACTGCTGTTTCTCCTTTCTCAGCAAGTTTGTGGACACAGAAGTAGCCTGCTCCCAGGTAAAAGTAGGCTCACTTCTGGTTATCTCTTCAGTTATCTGTTGGCTTTTGAAATTCTACTGCCTTAAATGTGCACTGCCTTGTTTTCTAGCATCCAGATACATAATTTCTGTCCACTTAGGGCAAGCTAACACATAACTTTTTATGAATATATTTTCTCTCTCCAACTAGGTCTAAGAATCTTTGCAATGTGTTCAGCTCTTTTACACTCGTCCTCAGTTGTTGATTCACTTGGGATTCTGGTCTTAACCCAGTTCTTCACATTTCACTCTCACTTCTCCTCCTGACTAATCTCACCCACAGCCCTATTGCCAGCCACCTCCTCAACTCGGATCTGCCTGTGGACATACTGAACTCAGTAATATGTTCCCTATGAATCAAAGTAGCTTCCTCATTCACCCTGGTTTTCAGTGTGTGTGTGTTTGTGTGTTGTCATCCTTTTTCAGTCAGCAATATTATCATTTGCCAAGTGGCCCATGTGAGAAACATCAGAATTATTGTCAACTCGGTTGTGTTCTTCCCACCTATTCATCTATCCTAACTATGGCTCTGCCGCTAAAGAATGTATGAGCATTCTCTCTGTAGTAAGTAGAAATAGAACAGTGATAATAACTAGGCTTCACCCCACCTATGCTGTTTATTAGACTTGTTATCTTGGGTTTTTCTTAATCTACAAAGTAAGAGGGCCTTGAATATGTGTAGTATGATACTTTGTATTTACGGAATTTAGTGATTTGATCTTCAGTGGAACATCTTGCACAGGCCAGCAAAGAAACAGTGGCCAATTCATAAAGAATCTCTTCAAAGGCTTGCCCATTCTTATCTGCAACAGTGACTCCCCTCTGCTGCTTCCCCATCCAGCTCTTGGTTCAGACTCCACACTAGAAACAGAGTTCTCTTTCTAGAGCCCAGAACTTTCTGTGCCTTCTTACTGCCAAGCTTTCCAGTATGAAATGCAGTATCCTTCCTCACTCAGCTTCTAACTTCTCTCTGCCCCATCTTCATTTCTTCTGTGCCCCTACTTAACGGGTCTGGAATGTTCTTTTGAAGTATGACTTAACTATGTTCTTAGGATGTTAACTACATATACCCTAACCATACTAATATGTATAATGATAATAAAAGAACTCAAAACATTGCATGTCTGTCACAATGATGTGAAGCAGCATCAAACATAAAGCATTTTAAACTGCAAGTCACAAAGAACTGATTTCAGGAAATGTATGTGAAATATAACAGTGTATCCTATTGACAAAAGCAGGAAGAACAGGTAAGAGTGCAAACTGCTGTAGAACTTGGGGATGTGAGAAGGAGCTGGCATACAAGATGCACTGAGAAAAAGGAACTGAAGCCAACACTTGGTGCTGGGTCACAACTAGAGAGCTGGTTGCATACAACAGGCCCACACTTGGAACTGAGAAAGAGGGCAAAAAATAAACCACTTTAACTTCCAATTCTTCTTCCTTGTCTATAGGATTCTGGCTTTTTGACAAGATCCTACCCAAATTACCCTCCACACCCATGCTCTTGATCCTGAAAGTCTCATTTAATCCGGCAAATCTGCACTTTATCAAGTCCCAAACGCTCACATTTATAGAAAGCATGAAAGAAATGCACAGCTTCACCTCTTTATAGTTGTTTTAAAGTTACAGTGCTTTGGGTTGGAAAAAGTGGCTCAAGAAGTAAAGATACCTGCAGACCTGAGTCAGATCTCTGAGCCCCACATAGTGGGAAAAGAAAACTAACTCTCACAGGTTTCCTCTGATCTCCACTTATGTGCTGTGGTAGTCACATGCTCAGACCTGTAAGCACAGGTTCATGCATAGACAAAATAAATTAAATGTAATAAAAATTACAGTTCAAGCAAATATGAAAAAGACAAGCTTACCATTTGAGCTCTAGGTACATGGAAGTCCTTTGAAGTTAGGACCAGGATCTCCCATCCTCCAATCTTCTGGACCCATCAGGTTTTTGCCTCATGACTCAGTGGCTACTTTCTATAGGGTTTGATGAGACTTTTAGAAATATAAAATAACAGCCAGCCAGTGAGAGTAGACAATGTATCAGAAGGATGCTATGCAGAAAACCATGGCTACTGAACATGAATTTATAGTTTTCATCCAATATGCTGCACCGTATACTATAGTGGTAATCAAATGAGTGTCTTCCTGATTCCAAGCAACTTAAGTTCAGATAGAAGGAACAAATAGTAAATAACTTAATTTCAGAAGACTGAAAAACCAACTTTCCCATCAACTCCCCAGACCATCCTGGTTTTCTTTTCTTTTCTTTCTTTCTTTTTTTTTTTTTTTTTTTTTTTCACATGAGTTGCCATCTTGGTCTCTGTCTTCTGAAAGGAAATTCTGGTCAATGATGCTCTTTCTTCATGCTGGGCAGTCTGCTTCTCGGAATTTGCTAGAATGGAGACCACTAAGAGGGAGGGCTTTCCCACTTGCAGTGAAATCTGTCTGCCCTTTTTGGTGCATGGATAGTGATTGTTTTGTGTAGTGCCTCTGAAACTGGCTGTTAGGACAAGCAGAAGACATACATACGTATGTCTCTTTCTTAGAAATAGCAAACATAGTCCAGGCAAGATGGGTTAGTGGATAAGAGAATAGTAGCTGACCCTGGTGACCTGAGTTTGATCTCTAGGACCCACATAGCAGAAGGGGAGAACCAACATTGTCCTCTGACTTCCATAAGTACACTGAGTGTGCATATATAAGTACTGTGCACACACATAAGTAAATTGGTGGGAATGCAAATAGCAAGAATCTACTTGACACATTATCCATGCAAATGCAACCACACCTAGTTCAAATATATTTTCCCTGGGATCTGCCTGAGGCTAACCCCTGGCAAATCCTTTAGCCCAAAATGGCTGTTAAATTGTGAAAGTGTTGTCTGCTAAGTGTCAAGAGGTCACAACCAGTTATTTTATCAACTAGGCTACTTATTGTTGTTGATTTCAATGGGAAATCTCCATCCTGTCCCCAGTGGACACAGGTTTGATGTCTGCATTCATTTACCGCAAGGCATCATTATTAGCTTATAATGCCTCCTCTTAGATTTACCTAGTACTTCTTTTCAAGAGACTTCTAGAAGTCCCAAGTATTTCATGGTTTATTATGTACATGTACTTATTGATAAATATAACACTTTCATCTTAAGGGGCATTACAATTATTCTTGCTAATTATTCATCCACCTGCCCCATTCAAAACAGTAAGCATCTTCACTGTGAAATGAATGGCTTGTGTAAGAAAGAGACATTTGGAATTTAAGCCACTTCTTTTCACTGGGTTGACAGCCACCTGCTTCTAAAGTGAGGCTTGGAGGTAATTAGTGAGTGCTCACGTAAATGGAATTCTTACACACGGTCCCTACAATACCACCAAACACTTGCTTTACCAAATGACTTTGGATCAGTTGTCATCCTTGTGCTTTGGAGAGTGACTGCTCCTACCTGTGTCCTATGGTTTTGAACGTGTAACACACCCACCCCACTTCTGCACAAGCCAGTGGAGAGGAATGTAATCTGAATGGCCAGGCTTGTAGCACACTCTGTTAGTTCTACCCAGGGCTCACCTCTGAGCTCATTTCTCTGCTCGGCCCCCATGACACCAACCAAAACTTTGCCTCTGTGGTTGAAAAGCTTATGTCAAAAAGATCTTGTGTCTTTTGCTCAATATCAGCAGAAATGAAAGAAGCTGCGTCTGTTTGCACACTACAAAAATTTACACGTGTTTTACCAATGTTATTGAAAACCTACTGTATGTACTGCACTTGGTATTTGGAAGTCTATTTCTTTTAGGATTTAGTCATTTACTCTATATTTACTATGAAAATTATTTCCATCTGTGGTAACAATATAATATGTTGCTTTAGAGTGTGTGTGTATACAGAATATATATATCGTGTGTGTATATATATATGTACATATATATACACATATATATGTATATATATATATATTCTGTGTATACTATACATAATATGTGTATACTATATATAATATGTTAATATATTAATATAGTGTATGTGTATAGTATATATGTATTGTGTGTATGTGTGTAGTGTACATGTGTATGGATCCATGTGATCAAATTGAAAGCCAGAAGAGAATTTCAGATGGTTTCCTCTGACATCCTCCACCATATTCTCTTGAGAAATAATCTATCATGAACCTGAAGCTTGCTATTTCCTCTCAGCTGGCTGACCAGCAAGCTGTCAGGATTCTCCCATATCTACCTCTCAATGTTCACACATGCATGTTCATAGGTCTACATCAAGTGTTTACCTTGTGTCCTCTTTATTTGTTGAGCTGTCTCAAAAAGTAATCACTAATGATGAGCTCTGCGGGTGGCTAGCGGCTAGCCAGTGAGATGCAGGGCTCTGTGTGTCTCTGCTGCTGCACACTCCCGGTGCTGATGTTACAGGCATTGCATCAGCAGGCCTGGCTTGTATGTGGTTACTAAAGATTTGATGCTTGAATACAAGGCACTTTACCAACAGAGCCAACTCCCAAGATTAACAATCCTTGTGTTAGATTAATTGTTTAATAAGCATATAACATAAAGGATTTATTTATGACATATCATCCACATATATCATCATAGTTGCTCCCAATTACATCGGTATATAATGCTCCCTTCATTTTTCCCTCACGTTATTCCTTTTCTACTCTCACATATGTGTGTGTGTTACATACACTTGCATATATTTTGAATCCAGATTCAGCAGATGAGAGAAAACTAGATTATTTGTCTAAGTGTGGCTTATTTCACTTAACAGGGTGATCTCTAGTTTCGTCCATTTTCTTGCAAATAACATCATTTTGTGTTCTTTTACACCTAAATAAAACTCCATTATGTGCGTATTCTACACTTTCTTTATGTATCCATCTGTTGATAGACATCTAGCCTAGTTCTTGTCTTGACTATTGTGAAAGGTATCACAATGGACTCATATGTACAAGGATATCTGTAGTACACAGGCTTAGATTCCTTCAGGTGTATACCAGGAATCACCAGTTGTTAACACTTGAAACTGACAACCAAATAAATTTACTATTCTTGGTGCTCTTGCATTTCAACACTGTCCTTTGAGGATGTGTACCCCGGAGGTAGGATAGGGTTTTGTAGTGTGCCACCTTTCATCACAGGAGGATTTAATTCTGCAGAGACCCTCCATCCTCAGCACTCATTATATTATGCATTCCTCTTGAAATGGTGCCTTTTTATTACTTCTGCAATGTAAATGTCAAAATGCAAAGACAAGGCACAGAAGGTGGAAAACAGTTGGAGTCATTAATACGGCATGTGAAAATTTAGCTTCTGATTCTGGAAATTGTGACAGAAATAAACTCACATATAATTTACCTTTCAAAAAAAAACTTTTAGGAAGTTCAAATCAAGAAAGATCAAGAAGCTGACTGATTCTCACTCTCACCAATAATCCCACATCACAACACGTTCCTACTTTGTCCTATGCCAAATTTGCATTCTTAGTTAAAGGTTTAATTTATGAAGTGAAAAACGTCTCTTTGAATATAGAGGGTACTGAGACAATTTATATTTTTATTGTTGCTCCCTGCTAATTGCTGCTATAATTCTTTCAAACAAAATTCCCCTACAAACCTAATTTAATAATCAAGACTATTAAAATTAACTATTGTTGATGACCCAAGTAATAATTTGCCCTCAAGAGTACTTAGTCTGTGTGGCTTTAATCTTCAATTGTAATAAAGTTTGAAATGAATTGATGTAAAACTGGTATCAGAGGAGGAACCTTTTAACCAAGTTTCCATTACCTTGGCATCCTTCCTCTCTGACTGCTACTCTCACATGAAGAGAGTGTCAGATACAGCACACTGACTGCTCCTTAAAGGCCACGCCCTGCCTCGTGTGTCTAGCGGCCATACTCTGTGTCAAGGGTGCAGTAGACAGAGTTCCCAAGCTTGGTCATTACTGCAGCTCTGTAGGCAAGTCACTTGAACTTTTTAGGTGAGAGTGTGACATTATGCCACCTCTGTCAATGTTGTGGGATGGATAAATACAAAGAGACTTTGAAATTTAGAGCACAATAGTGTGGAAGGAACATTTATGAGTTGTCATCTGTGCCAACTCATGCCTAAAGTGGGAGCATTTTCTCATATTTGTGAAAGAAACTGCGTATCTTGGAAAATACAATCCCTTTCCCCACCTTGTTTCAATGGCTAGAAGGGAATTCGTTTCTTAACAAATTTTCATTGGATCAATATTCAATAAGAGGACTCAAACAGAGAGAAAGATGGTCTATTGGATGTGTAAGGAAGAACAGAGGTTAATTCAGTGTACACTTGAAATCACAAACTTCCTATACCATATGCAAATATTACAAGTAGCAAACATGTTCTATTCACTCATTCTATAATCCCACATTCAGCCCATGCAGCTGGAGGGCATAAGGTCCTCGGTCATCGTAGTAGAATTGGGATAAGTAATAAGCCCTTACATCAGTAGTGTCCTTATTATTTAGGCCTCAAGACTAAAAAGTAAGTGGATAGATATAAATGATTTAGTGGTTTGGTTCAATTCTGGCCACTACTACTATGGATCCATAATTCATTGAAATGTCAGGAGAGCTGCATGGATACCAGGGCAGCAGCCTAAGCCTCACAGTTCTACTTTCCCTGTCAGACAAACTCACAGCAGATGTCCATGCGACCATTCACTTTTTATTAATATTTGCACTGACCAAACACACCCAGTTTCACAGGCTCTTCACGTGCTTTAAAATAAATTAGCAGTTGGTGGCTCCATTTAACTACAGGGCAAAGAGAGCTACAGGGAGGTCAAGAGCCTTCTGCTCTGACACTCCCACAAGCCATAAGGGGAAGAAGGTCACAGTCTATTTCCTCAAGGTCTCTCCAGTTCCAAGTTCATTTACATGAACTTTTCCCACTTCAAAGGAGCATGTTGCATTTCATACAGTAGCCTTCCCTGGCAAGGTCATTCCTTCTCATATGTTCACTTGGTGATTTTCATATCGTGTAATGAAGCAAAGACCTGGGATGATGGAGTTGTCCTTAAGATGAGGCTCTTGTTTTGGGACTTGATCTTTGTCAAGTGGTTTGCCATGTCTTAGTGATGTGTAGAAATGGGAATGGCAGTTGTCTATCCTTTCTTTGTTTCCATAGTCTAGGATGCACCAGTCAGGAATGTTGTGTAGCAGAGCCTGAGGAACTCTTCCCTCTACACTCTCCCCAGATCTCCCGACTGTGGATAAGACCAAGTTCAAAAGTCAGAGATCTTACAAGATACTGGGTATATTATTTAAGGTCCTCAAATATGGGGGAGAACAAAACCCACCATCATTTTCTTCACTCTTAGTCCCGGTTATATTTCAAGTCCAGAATTTTACTAGGAAAGATACACTTTGTGCCGATATAGGATGGGGTGAGCATTCAGGATTCACACCAGTCTTTGTTGACTCAGGTCTGTTTTGAAATGTTCTAGGTTATTCCATAGAAAGTGAGGGTTTTCCCAACTTCCAAGGTCAGTGTGCATCCCCTGGAGTGACGTCCGAACTTGCCCTTTTGGATGACTATGTGTGCAGTCCATAGAGTTCTCTCTCTCTCTCTCTCTCTCTCTCTCTCTCTCTCTCTCTCTCTCTCTGTGTGTGTGTGTGTGTGTGTGTGTGTGTGTGTGTGTGTGTGTGCTTAACTTACTGTTTGACTTCCTAGTTATTTATGGAATGATTCCTACTCAAAGAAACAGAAAGGGGAATGTGTATTTTCTCTGGTCCACTTTATGTTCAAAGGCTCAAGAATATAGTGAAGCAGAGTAGCAAATTTTCTTGTTTTGGGGAAAAAAAGCCACTCATTAGCCTTTCAGGAATGAAGCTGCTGTATCTGTCAATTACGCATTCAGTGCGACCAAACAATCTTTGTGTTGCCTGCTGGCTTTGATGCCTGGATTCTGGTGAATGAAGCTCTTAATTTATAAGAACTCTGGCATACAGAGAGTTAAAACACTTCCCAGTTTCTTAGCCTCTGTTCTCTGCATCTATGGTCCAGGGTGAGGCTGAGGGTCTTGACCTTGTCACTCTTTCTAAGGACAAGAGGAGAGGAACAGATGAATCCAACTGTGAATGCAGTGTCCCAGAAAAGAGAGGCAAAAATCCTTTTGAGCACACTGACCTGTTCAAATCTCAGTCCTCTGGGATGCTCTGCTGATAGTTGATAGTGAACTGTGCTGTGAGATTGGTTTTGCTAACATACACACACACACACACACACACACACACACACACACACACACACACATATATATATATATGAAATCACATGTCACTGAGTTGCTTAAAATCTTCCCAGTTTTTAAGATGGTAATTAGGAGATCCAATGCCAGGCTTGAGTGCATGCAAACAAGCTCTCTCTAGAAGACACAGCACACCAGTGCAAAAACATGCCTAGATAACATAACTTGTCGGAGAGGATTATTTCTTCCCAGTGAGTCTGCAGGAGCCCTTTTCTGTACTATTCAGCATTTGAGAGGAGAGAGGGAGAGAGAGAGAGAGAGAGAGAGAGAGAGAGAGAGAGAGAGAGAGAGAGAGAGAGAGAGAGGAGAGGGGGCGCATTAGTGAATAGCGACTGTGGCATTGATGTTTGAGCGCACTTCTGAACTGGCTTTTGTTGAGACTATCAGTGTAGAAAGCATGCGCTGTCCCAAATCCGCTGTTACTATGAGAAATGAGGAGCTGCTTTTAAGGTATGTTGTTGGGTCCTTTGTTTTTAACATAGGCTTTTCTAGTTTTGAGAGCTGGTGGAGACGCCAATCTTGCCCTGAATCAAGCAGCTTCCTTATCTTAGAAGAGAAAGAGAGAGAAAAAAGAATCTAAACAGAGAGAGGGAAATGAAATTGAGACCAAGAGATTGGGAGGGAGAGCGAGCAAGCCAGGGAGAGAAAGGAGAAGGACTGCTGTGAGGGAGTTGTGTGTGTACTAGTTGTCTTTTGAAAGCAGACCATGCATTTGCTCCCCGCTACCTATGAGCAGCCAGTGGATGTTTTAAGGGTTCCGAATCTGGCTGTTGGTTCGTCTTTTCCTTTGCAATGTCTAAGCCTCTTTCATTATTATGCACTCTGCATGGAATAATCATCGAAAAAGGAGCTGAGGAGACTCCATATTAGACTTGCGTTCCAAATACCACTCTAATCTGGACTTAGACACCTAAATAGTCCTCTCGTGTTATCAGGTTTGGATCACTTTATCCTGCTTGCCAAAATGTGTACCTGTTTGGAGACCTCTGTTCATGCATGGCGTCCTGGGTCCTCTTGTGCGGGAAAGCAGATACCTGCTTCCTGCATGGGTGGTGGGGTTCTATCATAGACCGAGAAGGAGACACAGCTGACCTTTTGGGAAGCGGAGAGAGAATTATGATAGAATTGGCATCCTGCTTTTAAAAATGCAGTCTTTTGTTTATTTGCTAGCAGACATTGTAGCACTGAATACATCTTTGGGTCTGACAATGGGACCGGTGGAACAATGGAGCTGTCAAACTAGCTTAATGCATGTCTGGGGCTGGTTTTCTGTTTGTTTGTTTTTTTTTTCCAGCACCCCCTTTTATCTCCTATAATCTTGTTGTGTGGACTATCAGAGGGAAGCTTTGGGTCTGCTTATTTGTGGTTTTATGCTTTTAAAAATTTATTATCTGCCGTTCTCAGAGCTTTTTGCATTTTGCAGTTATGTTGGCTGGATTAAGTTAGAGATTTATGGCTTGCCTCTCTGTTAACTACAGAAAGAAAACTTATTGATTGAGGATGCTTGTAATACTATTATCATTGTGGCAAATGCCTTGTTGATCAGACCTGCTTCTACAGTATTTACCGCCGAGGATTTTAAATGCTCCCTTTTTTTGGACCTAGGGAATGTAGCATAAAAGAGAAGTTAAGAAGGACATACTTAATGCTCAAGTAATCAGTATTCCTAGTTTTTAGCTTCCCCTTTGGCATCCACAGACAAGCAGTTTAGAAATCCAAGAATAAGAACTTTTGCCTTTCCAATTTTGGTCACCAACTATTGTTCTGTTACTTTGTTAAGTGAAAGGTTTCGATGGAATATATTGATCTTTGATTTGATGTTTATATTCTTACAAACTGCATTTCTATGAAAGGCAAGTATTTCACGTGTATTCGGATGCCCTTCATTTCATAAGATAAACTGGTTTCTAAGGTGAAAATACTGTAGGAGAGAATATGGAAAAATCTGGTTCAAACTTCTCAAATGCTGAAACCATTTTTATTCCACACTGGATGTAAAATAACTGAAATTAAAATAATAAGTAATAGATTTACATGAAAATCCTCTTTTAAGGTTGATGTCTATAAAGAATATATATTTATAGTGTTTTAGTGTTTTTGCTTAATGAACCGTTTGTGCCAGATCAATATTATGAGATATGTATTAGTAAGTTCATAGACTAAAACCGAGAGCCCAATATGAGAAACAAAAGGGGAGTTGTTTCAATGAATAAAATAAAAGATAAAATTGGTTTCAAATATTTCCTGATAGAGTTTGGTACAAATTAGGGATGTCCCTCATTAATAAGGAAGGACATACATGTATTACTTATAAAAACACAAGTATGAAGTACTAATTATTCCTTAGATTCAGAGACAAACTTAAGTTGAAATATTATTAAATACTTATTGTATAATTATTTACCTAAATGTTATCGGCTAACCAGAATTGCCTTTGCAAGTTGAGATTTCCTACCGGTAATATTTCCAGAGCTTAGGTACACCAAAGCATATGTGTGTGGTGTAATAATATTCTTCAAGTTATCCATTGTGAATAGAGTGGGTTTTAAAGGCATGCTTGTTATGTTCTCTCGGTTCCAATGGGATCTGAACTGCTCCTTGCTTTGGGTATAGCAATAATTGCTTTCAGGATGAGCTCATAAAAGGTAATGGGTAAGGCTTCATATCCGAGGCTAACCAACTGTTACCAACACACCCCAGTTCTGCTTTCACCGAAAAAAAAAATTTCATTCTAAAACACAGTGTGTGTGTGTGTGTGTGTGTGTGTGTGTGTGTGTGTGTGTGTGTGGTCTAAGAAAAAAGCAGTCTTCCATGCTTGCTAGATGCTTGTCAGGAACTCATTTAAATAAAGAAGTCACTCGGAGACCACCGTGTTGAATTTTTTTCTTAAATTGGTAATTATTTAACTGTGATACATTCACTTAAATTTCTGATTGCTCATCATTAGTTAGGCTGGACACAGGGGGATTTCACTTGTCCACTCTTGTCTGGTGTTCTCATGCATCACCAGTTTCCAGATTTGGGGGTCCCATACCTCTTTCCCACCCACCATACAATTCCAGCATCCAATATACAGAACAATGTATTTTTCTCTGTGCTCATAGAAAAAGTATAATGCTGGGAGTTGGCAAACGTGCCTGCTTTTATTTCTACAAAAGTAACAGGATAATGTAGTGTGCAGCATACTATTCACTCGGTATGCAATGATTCTCCTGGACGCTGACCTACACAAGTGTAGAAACAAGATTTAATTCTAACCTAAGACCTGAAGAGAATCCATAGGCAAATATTCAAACTGGTAAAATGGTCTCTTTCACTAGAGAATAACAACTGCATCTCAAGCCCCTTTATAAAGCAGGGGCCTCGGGAATATTTACATAAATGTGTTCAGCCGACCACAGACCAAGATCTATAACCTCCCACGTATTAAAAATTCTTTTCTTTGCAAGGATGGAACCTGACAAACATTTCTTTATTGGCTCTTTTTTTTTTTTTAAATGTTACTAGATAAAATTGCAAGATGTCCTTGGGGGGCTGGAAAGATGACAAAGAGTGTTTGACTAATATTCATATCTAGAACTTTATAGCAACTGTGAATTGTGCTTGAGTACCTGGGAAGTCTTTCAAAGAGTGAATCAATACTAATTATTGTAATCAGGGGGGTTAATTAGGTGAAAATGTGGCTGATGGAAAGTTCATTGCTCACAGCCCTGGAAGCCCCCAGGTTGATAGGAGGAAAGAGAATTAGAGAAGGGAGATGAGGATGATAGCACCAGCTCTCCTAAAGAAAAACACAACTGGATTTTCTTTCATTATGCTAGTGGTGAAATTAGGAGGGCCAGCCTTATTGTTATGTAGATGTTTGAGTGATAGTGTGAACAGAATGGGTTTGCCTAGCAGCCCCTCTGCCCTGTGCCATTTCTCTATCCTTCTTAACACTGTACCAAGTTCAAGCCCTGTTAGTGACAGCCATGTCCTCTTGAATCATGTCTTCCGGCCTTCACCGACTTCCTTGATTTTGATAATTCCGGAGGGACTCTGGCCAGGCAGAGATGGCTCTTTCTCATCTCCTGAAACTACAGCTTGCCTCTTTAATTATTGGACTTGCTAGTTTTCTGAGATACGGTGGTGACTTCTTTTAGTCTGTAGAGAAGACGAGGCTGGGGTGGTATGAAATCAATTATAATTTTGTGGCCTTTTGCTCACCTGACATTAGGAAGAGGCTGCTAGGAAAAAAAAAAAAAGGTTGTGTGAGGATAGGGGGATGAGAAGCCTTAGGTTGTAGCCAGCTCAGAGCAGAAATAACATATGAAAGAACCAGGGTGGCTTTGCAACACACCGCACAAACAACAAAGGGGAACTGTGTGTGTGTGAGTGTGTGTGTGTGTGTGTGCATGTGTGCACATGTGTTTATATGTGTACATGTGTATGTGCATGCAATGTGTGTTTATGTGTATACGTGTGTGTGTGTGTATGTGTTTGTGTGTGTGTGTGTGTGTGTGTGTGCATGGTACGTGTTGGGTTCCACTCAACTAGGAGTTGCCACTGGTGGATTCTGATGAGATACAAGGTCTACTTTGTTCCCCAGTACACCTTCACACATCATAGAAAGTCATGATTACAAATTATCAATTATCACGTACGGGTATGCTCATCTTTCCCACAGTTTTCCTCTTGTGACCCACCTAGCACATTTCCTTGTATGCCAAAATAAAGTCAACAGGAAATGGCATCTGCAGAGGGAGGATGGACCAGAGTGACATGTATCATGAGGACAGCTTGAGCTTCTACTACTCTAGCCCACTAAAGGTTGATCTGCTCATCATTGACTACACAGGGTCAGGATGAATCACTGGAGTTTATAAAGCATCACTACTGGCATGCCTCCAAGGAACAAAAAAAAACCTAAAAAATCAGAATTTACTTGTAAAATTATTCCATTCCACGAAGTTTGATGTGGTAGCACATAGGACCCTGTAAACTGTTGGTACACTTTTGAGACTCATGGCTTTTTTTTTTTTAATTTGCATCTTGAGAAAGCTCACAGTTGCATCACTAAGAATTCTGATAGAGGTGACATTGGCTTCTATCAGGGAAGTGAGTGGTCTCTGTGTATAAACCTAACTGCATTTTTCACCTTCCTGGAAAGCCATCCATCTTGGTCCTATAAGAGCCATAGGTCCTACACTTTTTATCATTCCTTGTTCTTTGAATACCATTTCAAGCCCCCCAGATCATCATCCTCTCTTCATAGACAGTATCCTATCTCTTCTCTCTGGGCTTCAGGCTTTAGACATGTCGCTGAAACTTTAATTCTAGAGGATTAATGTTGACTTTCTTCTCAACTGCCACTTTTGGTTTCCAACAAAGATTGGGGTATGAGATGTTATTATAGAAAGCATACAGTTAAGACTTAGCTTAGACTTGGCATGCTATGAAGTGCTTATATTCATATCGTCTAATGTAATTCTCATAAATATCAAAGTGGTTATGATAGTTGTACCAGTTTTAAAGATGGAAAGCTGAAACTGAAAATAATAAAGTCACATACCTAAAGTCATAGACATCATAGTGAAAAGGACTATAACTCAGAGCTCAGCTAAATTCCTTCCCTGGGCAGTGGCAAAAACAACAATTTCATATTTGCTTCTCTTTTTTTTTTTCCCTGTTACTGTGAATTGAATCTAGCATTTTGAACCACTGAACACTTATCTAACAATCTGTACACTCCACCACAACCCTTTGAGACAGAATCTCACTAAGTTGCCAAGGACGGCCTTGAATTCACTATGTAGCCCAGGCCTGATCCTCCCAACTCAGTCTGTGCAGTGGGATCCCAGGGCTATGCCACCAGGCTCAGTGAGATTTGCCATTTTAAAAAGTAATTGTTTGTATTGTTTTTAATTATGTCTACGGTGTATCTAGGTATGTTCATGTGAGAGAGTTATGGGGATATGTGTTGTGATTTTGTATTGGATGCCTGGGAGCTGGAGTTACAGAGGGTTGTAAGGCCTACAAATAGGGTGCTGGGAACTGAACTCTGGTTCTCTGCATGAGTAGTATGTGATCTTCACCACTGAACCAGGTATTTGCCATCTTAAAACCTATGTCGCAGCTCTCCCACAGAAGCCTTTGATTGGCAGCTGCTTCTTTCTATTGTCATTGGTCCATTCATCAGTGGACTGCCCACTCAAGGGCGCATCAAGATGCTGGCCATAGCTAACGGTTTTAACTGCTCTATCCTTCCTGGATCACAGTTTGTTTGTTTGTTTTGGTTTTTTAACTTTACTTATTTTTCAGTGTTAATTTTTGGAAGGGCATAGGACTTATGATCCAGAAGAAATAAAAACTGGTGATAACAAAGGAAGGATTAAAGGAATAAGGAAGGAAATTATTTGAAACATCACAATATCACAGCTTCTGTGTTCTCACTTGCTTACCTTAGAGTTCATAAGCTCTTTGTTTTAGTGTTAGACAGGATCTCCACATACAACCCATGCTGGCCACAAACTCCACATCCTCCTGCCCCCACTTTCCATGTGCTGGGATTTATAGGAGTAGACCAACCACACTTGGCATTCAAGAAGTCTAAGAAAAAAGTATGCCATGCTCATTTCTCTTAGACTTTCAGCTATACAACAGAAACATCTATATGATGTTGGGAAGAACAATAGAGAAATTCAAAGCTCCATGGATTTAAAATGTTAATTTTAAAAATGTCATATTACAGTTATAACCAATCAAACAACAATCAAATGTCTTCAATAAAAAACATTTCTTGACTGTCAAATAGCTCCAAAACTTTTGGGGAGAAAAGAAAACTATATCTGGAGAAGGATCAGTGGTCAAATGCACACTGACAGACACTGGACTTGGCTTTGAAGGATGTGCAAGGTGGAATTAAGGCAGTGGGTAAAGAAGATGTCTATCTTTGTTAATAAAACCAAAAAAAACCAAACTCCCAAGCTTACCCACTCGCCATCCTTAGTTCCCAAGGTCTCACTCTCCTCCTTCCTTGCCATATTCCTATAAAACAGGGCAAACATGGGCTATGGGCTGTTGAGAGACTTAGGGATTAGGTAACAGCTTTACACTCAACAATAGAGATAAAGAGAAGCTATACAACCTTAGATTCACCCTGGATAGTTAGACAATGTCCATAAAATGGCAAAATTTCCATGAAGATCTATGAGGAAGAAAAGAAATTTCCTCTAGTAGACTTAGTAGGAATTAGCATCAAAAGCAAATTTAGATAGGCATTTGGGATCTTCGAAAACCTCTCTTATAGATTAAAAGTAGATTCAGATTTGAGGTATTATTATAGAAAGAATTTTTCCTGATCTCAATACCTTGATATATTTTCAACCTACGTGTCACTTTAATAGCTCAGTTATATAATTGCTATAGTAATAATTAGGTTGCCACATTATACGCCTTATCTGAGGATCATGGCAAGCTTTGAATGGTGAGCCATTCTTCTCTACTAAGAAGTAATGACCACAAGTAAGAAAAAAGTCTAGTTGATTAATCACACACAATGTTAAATGACTTGTTCTGGAGTCAATCAATGTTTTGACAAAATGAAATTGAGAATCCAACAGGTTTCGTTCTTAAATCTCATGATCCTTTTACTCAGTTCAAAATTATCATTTGCCCTAAAGGGTCTGACCTGTAAACTCGAAGTCAGATGTTTAAGAGCCCAATTCTCTTTGCTGGTAACCAGTTATCACTGGAAGTAAGTACTTTATTTTTACAGAAACTCAACCTTTTAGTCTCTTAATCCTCACTCTTCTTCCAGTTGTATTTGCTCATGAAAAACAAATGAACAAAAACAGAAAATAGCTTTGGACAAATGAAGCCGATTGTCTTTTTCATTGAAAATTCTGATTCCGGATAAGATCCATCTCAGTCAACCCCAGGCCTAAAGCTTACCACATCCATTTGTTGATTTCTTTTTATTCCCCGCCCACCTGTTCCTGCTCTCTCAACGACCTCATGTTATGCAGGCAACTGGGTCCTCCAGCTGTTGCTGCTCAGCTGCTGTAGTTTGTCAAGCAGCAATTTCTCCCTTTTAAAAATCTGACAACTTGGGAGAGAGTCAGATAACTTTCTGTGGATTAGGGGAAACATTTGATGGGCTAGGTTGTTGATGGGTGGATTGCAAGGGAATTAGAAACGTCACTCTGATAAGTATACATTTTGTTCCTGGCGCCAGTCTGGCACCAAATAAGGGCGCTAGTATCATTTGACAAATCTCAGCAACTTCCAAAAGGGTTCTGGAACATTCCTTCCAAAGGCTGCACCCATCCCCTCCACTGTCTTCCGTGTGCAAATCTCCATGCTAGACAGGGAAGCCTTTTTTCTTCTTCCTACCCTTTCCCCAGACTTCTTTGAAATGTTCCCATCCTATCTTCTTGCTTTGTGGTACACAATCTCTCACCCTACCCCTCCTTTCTTCTGGCAACGTCTGGAAAGAAATCCTGCCGCTCCCTATAGAGACAGCTGTTGCTACTTCAGAAACCAGCCATGGTCAAGGCAAGTGACATTTGATTTCTGGTAGAAATAAGTAACCCTCGGCCAACTCCTCACTTCACTTTGGTAGCCACCCACGCCGCCTCAGACACACAGCTGTAGAGGAGGGTGAGACTTTGTCTGGCTCCCATTTGAAAGACAGAAAGAAAAAGTGGTGGGTGGGGCAGAGAAAGGAAGAGAAGGCTGAGCAAGAAAAATTAAAGGTTTGCAGGAGTGGGCTAATGGAGAAAGGAGAAAAGGGAAAGGCCAGGTTAGTGGGGGAAATGAGGCAATGGCTGGCCTCTGGGTCTGAAAGACCCAGAATATTAACGTTCTCTGCCCTTGGAATGGAAGCTCCTGACAGCCCTGGAGGGGCATCTCATTTTCCACTTCGAAGGTAGGTATACAAAGAACAGCTTCCGTTGAAAAGCCTCTTCAGAAGGAAGACAAATTCACCATGCTGTATTTTGGCTCTATTAAAAACAAATTGGGGGGGGGGGGACCTAACAACAACACATGACTGCACAATGTCAGTAGAAGCTGTTCTCTAAGGAGATAGACTAGTTAATATCCCTTTAAAAAAATCCCATAATAGGGCCTACATTTCTTGTTCCAAATGGCTCTGAGCACACTGGGCTTGCTTTTATTTGTTTTTTGTTGTTGTTGTTGTTTTCTTTTTTTAAAACTGAAACAACTATGTTAATAAAATTTGAATCCAAAAGTGTGATAGGGAAAAGATATTTTGGCCTTTGGTTTGTGTTGAGTAGCCAATAGCGAGGAAAGTAAAAAAAAAATACTCATAAATGGGATTTTGGAGTCCAGTGAACAACACAAACACATCTTTGTTAATTACTGATGGCCAGTGCTTTTAAAGGTACAATTATGTGGGAAGCTAAGAACAGGATTAATAAAATATAGAAATTTGTCTCAAGCCATATAAAGTTATCTGCAGACAAAAACAAAACTTCTTTTATTATGAACATTAATGAGCTGTCAGGTCTCAGTTTCAGATGCAAGTATCCATTTTGCAAAAACCAACAACAACAACAAGAAAAAGTTGAAAGATTCATAGCTAGTGGAATGTATTCCGGTTCCGTGAGTGGGTGGAAGGAAGAGGACTCTTCCATTTCAAGGATGCACACTTTACGTGAGATGCGTTATTAGCACCCTGTTTTATCGAGGGACGCTTGCTTTTAACCCTGGTGATAATTCAGTGCTCAGACAATGGCCACTGGACACAACAGTATGGGATGCTGAGGAGGGAAAGTGGAGCTGAAACAGCACAGCGCACTGCCTGCCTTGGAAAGCCGCATGTAAAATGAGGTCATTCAGAAACTTTCCCTTGAAGTGCTTCCAATTCTTGAATTGCCTTTTGTTTGGGAAATGAATAGCAAGTTGATTAAAAAAAGGAGACAATTAGGGGAGGTAGGGGGATGGGGCAGAGACGAGCTTAAGGTTTTGTTCCAGTGGAGCTAAAACTATGAGGAAACTTCATTGTTCCTATGCCTGGTCCCCAGGGATGTCTGCACAAGGTGGTATCACCAACTAGTTCTTGTCCACCAGAGAGAGACCCCACTAATGTCCCCTTTCATCGCTCTCGATAAGATCGTTGGCTTTAAAAATCGCTCTTCCTTGAACCCGAGTGCTCAATTGTGGCCCGGTGAAGCTGTGGTCTGCCAGTTAATTTAAACTGCCCACACGTGATACCTGAAGGCTCACTGCTCTATGGAGATTTAAAAAGAAGCTTTGTTGAGTTGTTCTGGGGTTGGGGGTGAGTGTGTTTTTCCCCTTTTGGCCAAAGTGGTAAAAAGAGAAACTGAAGCTTTTCATTCAAAGCTCTTTAGCTGTGTATTTTTATTTTTTACGTTTAAGTTGATTTTCAGAAGTGGACAACGTGGTGTGATTATAGAAGCTGAACAGACATTAGAAACCAACGCTGTCAGTGGGCGACTTATGAATACCTGGCAAGTGGGGGAGGACGAACATTTTGCCTCCCCTGCTGCTTCTCCATCAGGTGCCTATGCAGCCACGCCATCATCTGTGTATTTGCCAGCCAGAGTGTTTAAACCCAGCTACACTCTGTGAGCTTTTCCAGGTTCACATCACCATATTCCATGTAGTGTGGTTCTATTTTATTTTTGACCCTCGTTTTGCTTCTAACTTCAAATGGCAAACGGAAATGTGCTTTGAAAAGCATGCTACACAGTAGTTGTTAAATAAGGCAATAACCTATGCACTTGTAATTCTCTGCCTATGACCTACTTACATCCTCCTTCACCCTCCTTATAGTATGATTAAAAGCTGCTTTGAATCCACTATTGCCTCAAGGGATTTGAGGCTAGAATTTAACAAACTGCTGAGAAGGCTTAAGTCAGTAAGAGGGCTTCCCTACAGCTTCCTCTGACTAATTCACATGCAATTAAAGAGAAAATAAATATTTTACAAGTGTGTATGTCGATGAAGCATTTCTGCCTTATAGGATATAGGTACACACGGAGCTTTATTTCTGTAGCTGATGCTTTTCTGTGTGGTTGTGTTTGTTTTGGAGGCTGGCTCTGTTCGTTCGGTCTCAAATTTACTATCTGGCCAACTCAATTCTTTTTTTTTTTTCCCATTTTTTATTAGGTATTTAGCTCATTTACATGGCCAACTCATTCTATGCATTCAGGATTTATGTAAATAGTGTATAATAGTCTAGAATTGTCAAGATTTGTCTTCAGTTATCCAGCTAGCTACATCAGTAAGAGAATTTCAAAATTAGTTGGCAATGGCTTGATAAGGAGTAGAAACAGATTAGAATTTGGAGGAAACACTTGGGTATGGTTTTGATCTAATAGTTCATTTTTGATGCAATTGTCTGTCAAGTGATTCTAAGCTGGGACCTGACTCCTCCAGAAAGGCAATATTTAAAAACTGAAAGTTAATCAGCGCTCCCATCTTCCAACCTTGCAGTCAGGAGGCTAAAAGCCAGTTGAAGAAGGAAGTTCTAGTTAATTACAGTTGTTTGTGTGGATTTAACTGAATGGCATAGGCCTGTTACTCCATATTGCTCACTGACTTATCTGGATTTACAATTTTGTCTTATAATCTCCAAGGACAGTGCTCACTGTCACACAGAGATTGGTGAGGAAAATGTGAATCTTTTCTTTCTATCATGTCTGATAAATTTAACAATTGTTTACTTAGTTATTTAACCATTTAGCTACCATAATCCAGGCCTGCCTTCATTTGTGAGGGAAAACCCAGGTCCTTAGTACAATATTCTGCTTTCTTTAGAATAACAACAGAATAGAGTAGACATAAAATTTCAAATAAAACCATAAATTTATATACATCCGATGTCAGTGTTAGTATGTATATACATGCATATTCTTAAGTGTATACATATACATTACTTCAAAGTTCAAACCATGTCATTTGAAGATAGAATAAAAAAGATTTTTACCTCAAAGAGTAAACTATAGTTTCTGGTATGTCATTTACAATGTTTACTTAGAACAGAAATTTAAAGATACATGTGGCTACACTGAAAAGTTTGCTTTCACCCAAACAGCCAAACAACAAGGACAATAAGCCCCGTTATAAACGTTGAAAACTTTTGCTAAGCATCTGTTCGCTTTTCTCTCAATTACTTAGTACCCCTTACCACAAATCCTAAATTCCTAAATAATAGGAAATGGCAATTTTGCGTTGCACTCTTCTTTTTGAAAGCAATGGTATCTGTGACAGTTCGTCATCTTAAGGCCCTTTTCTTTCTCAGTGTTTAAGTAGATACCAAAGGCTGCACGGTTGTCCTCCAGTGTGTCACTCGGGCCACTGCGCCCAAAGACAGTTACTTCCTCTGGAGCAGATAGATAGAGAGCAGCACCCCAGGGGCGGCCGGCCCAGCCTCACCCTGGGGTGGGGGCGCGGAGGTCGCGTGCGATGCCGGTCCCCAGCCGCTTCGCTCTCCGAGTGGCCGTGGGAACCGGGCGGCGAGCGGGCCAGGGCGACCGCAGCTCGGCGCGCGGGGCCCGTGGGGCCGTGCGCAGAGGCCGGGCGAGCCGGGCGGGCGGGCCCGCAGGGGTTAAGCGTGGAGCGGCCGCCCCGGGAGCTCCGCCCCCGCCCGCCGCACCTGGCGCTCGGCAGCCAGGCCGCCCCGGCGCCGGCTCGCGGAGGGGATTGGTGGAGCGCGCGAGGGAGAGAATGTGACAAGTGCCCGCTTCGGCGGCCGCCCGGGGAGGCCGCGCGCACCTGTCCCTGCCTGTCTCGCGCCGCCCGCGGCCGCTCGGACGCGCGCACAGCCCCCCGCCGCCGCCGCCGCCGCTGCCGCCGCCGCCGCCTCCGCTACCGCCGCCGCCGCCGCTGCGTGCGCCGAGAACATGACTTCTGCCTTCAAGCTGGATTTCCTCCCGGACATGATGGTCGAGGGCCGCCTGCTCGTTGCTGACAGAATGTGAGTGGCCGAGGGCCCGAGGGGGCCGCGCGGCCGAGAGTGGGGCGTCGTCTCCTCAGAGGCAGCGGCCGCCTCCCCTCCGCGTCTTCTCTTCAGAGGACGCGGCTGGGACGGCGCAGGGCCGAGCGGGGCGAGCGGGAGAGCGGGGTGAGCGGCCAGCCTTCCCCGGGCGCGCCGGCGTGGGGCTGGCGGGACAGGACCCGCGAGAGGTCGCGCGGCGTCCCGGGCCCCCGAGCTGGGCGCGGCGTCCTGCGGGCGGACCGGCCGGCGGGGCGCGGGGCGCGGGGTCCGGGGCGGGGCGGGCGCGTGCTGCCTTGCACGCTCGTGCCTTTGGAAATGCGGGGTGGCCCGGCGGAACAGCCCTGGCTCTCGCACTCATTCCTGAGATGGGAGCGGAGGACGAGCGAGAGAAAGAGAGAGGAGGAGGATAATTACACACCCTTAAGGGCTTTAAAACTAGCCAGGTGTACTCGCGTGTGGAAATTAGAGGTGATTTTTACGTAATCGGGATGGTTTTGTCTGATAGGTAGTCTGTGATTTAATAATTAATGTGATTCTGGTGGTTTTACGTGTCGTCAAACTAGGATCGAGTGGTTATTGGGACAAGTAGAGGGCTGAGATCCGCGAGGAAAGGAAACTATATGTAATTTTTTATCTGGCTGGTCTGTCTTCCTAGGGAAGTTTTTCTCTCTCTAGCTCAGGGATCTCAGTGGGATCCACTTGTATTTCAGGCATGTTATGTAAAGAAACCCTAAATAGAAAAGAGATTGCCAGAGCAAGATGGGAAAGTCTGTGTCCTCCTGAGACATGGGATGTATGTAATTCTCTTGTCAAGTGAGGCATTTGATAATGTATCAGATTTAGTGGGGGAGGGTGCTGCCGTTGGTTAAATGATGTACAAATTTTTCCTGCTGTCTCCGCTGTGAGACTTCGCATCCATATGCTTTCTGGCACCCTATGTTACTCTTCCAGGCTTTATGACCCATTTCCCTGGCAGCAAACTTTCCCCTGTAATACTAGATTCTTTTTTGGTATGCTAAGTATTATGAGTTGAGAATCTTGAGAAACTCCGCAATGGCCAGTTATTGACGTCCAAGAATTAAAAAAAAAAAAAAAAAATCAAGTGGGAGATAAGGATAATAGAATCTGTTAAATATATATTGTCTTTTCAGTCGATCTTAGGGCTGCTAACTTGAGTGGACACAGGCTCACTCACTATCTCAGAGTTAATCAGATAACAAATTAAAATGTCGAATCCCCTTTTGGCATTTTCCTCTGAAAAATTAATCTTGGTTAGTAATATTCTCATGATGGTTTTAAGAGATCTCTATCCTGTCCTCCTCTTAAAATCCAAATCTTACACACACACACACACACACACACACACACACACAATCCCTTTCTGCACATGAGTTACTTTGTAAGTCTTCCCTGTTTTTCTATGGTTTTATCTGATAGGTAGTGTGATGTTCTAGAATGTTAGGGGTGAATCAGGGCGTCAGATTAATGACTAGAAATTTATGGTCACCTGCTACATAAGTGACATAATATATCTAACTAGTGGATGCTCTATGAATTTAAAGCATTAATGACCTCTGAAAGATGTAGTCTCTTGTCAATTAAATTATGGATTATGAAAATTTAATTCCTCCTTTTCATTTGGTAGATGAATGTGGTTTGTTCAGACTCTTAGCTCTGAAAGGAGCCTTTGTATCTCAGCCATGGAGTTTTGGGTTTTTTTCTTTTTTTAAATATGAATCTTAATATGACTTCTACCCCACTTTTCTTCCAAAAGTTCATGATTTCCAAACGATAGCCTTTGGAGTCAATCCCAGACTGTTTCAGTGTTTGACAGCTATTGCTTAAATGAACTAAGAAAAAGGAAATTTGCAAACGATCCCGTTCTTGTTTGTTTTCAAGATAACTGTTGTACATCTCCCCTGTCCTGGGAACACTTGAGACATATTTTCCACAAGAGTGTGTGATTAAGTCATGTTAGAGATTGTGTTTGGGGGCCAGAGGTATATGAATGAGATCATAGCTTTTAAAATGCTTGAAACCCACCTAGGCGGTGTCTTTTATAGCCGTATTTGGACACAGAAGAAGATAGCTATGTGGATTTATTGTTCGGGGGACTGGTTGCCATGGGTGGTATATTACCATGTGGCCTAAAATGGTGTCTGTTAGATATTGGCCTGTTCATAAAAGGAGTTTAAATAAAGCATAGGAGCTTTTCTGGTGTTGATTTTCTAAAGCAGAACATATTTTCTCAATGGCGTTTTCCCACAGGAATATATTAGATAAGTTTGCAAGATGTAATATGTTTGAGTCCTCCAGGCAGATGAACAAATAGCTGTTGAGATGAATTATTACGCTTGATGGCCCCACGAGCCATCCAGTGTTTAAAGAGCCCAGATCATTTAAGGCTCTGTAGTGATATAGAATTGCTATAACATATGCTTCACATTTTGGGGATTTTAAACATTCAGTAAGAAAACTGTAAAAGGAAATAAGCATTTTAAATAATATTGACTGTTAGAGTTTTATTTTTGTGTGTTATTATACACTCATAGCAAAGTGTAATGAAAATAGGAACTGATTTTTAAATTCTGTTTTAGACTGGGGCGTTTGGTTTTATTGAGAATGGCAATGAGTGTTTCTTCTTTGTTTTATTTCATTAGTGATACATTTAGAGAGTCTCTTATCTTTTGCTTTTCTTTTTTTTAACAGAACCAATATATAAAGGCTTAGAAATAAGAAACTACAGGTGAAAATGTAGCTTGGAAATTATTAATATCAGTCTTTAGATTTACAGAGTTAGAAGGCTAGGAAGTTAGTGATAAAATGAAATCCATTCTTTTCACATTCAGTAAGTAGTTGTAAAGAAAATAAGCCATCCTGACTGTAATAAACTTGGGAAATTCATCTGCTTGTTGATAACAGGCAAAAACATTATTTATCCGTGTATGAGTCCACTGAAAGGCACTCTTGGGGTCATCATTGTTAACGCTAAACCTCTTACAGGGCAGTAGGACTGGCCCCCGGAGGCAAAGTCATTATTGTTTCTGCAAAAGTAAAAACTGCATGGCTACTGTGTACCAGGGAGCCTGATTTATATGCTCTCTAGACATCATGGTGGGTCTAAAGGTTACATAGTGTTCCTCTTGTACAGAAAATGCTTAAAAACCAAAGTTGTATCATATAAGAATAATGTGTCACCTGTTTAGGATCGCTATACACGCTCTCGTTTCTGATTCAAACTCAGATTACTGCGTACGTTTATTAACTAAGTGACTAATGAGAATATACACTAAACTTTTTGAAGTTTACCAGCAAGATGAAGATGGAAAGCATTTTGGAACTTTCTCCCCATCTTTTGTATGGCTTTTAAAGTTTACGTGGAAAATGACAAGATTACGGACATTTATTCTCCAGCTCCATAATGGTCCTGAAGGGAGGCTAAGATGAAGCTCTGACAGAAGAGCTGCTCATGTAGACAGCTCTGTCCTGGAGACTTTCAGAGCACATTGTGGTGGGCTCTTCAGTTAACAGTGCTTACTTCACTACCAGCTGCCTGCCTTCTGACACTAAAAGCTCTTGCCACGTAGCTTCAGGAGTGGGGATGTTATCTTTGATCTGGGCAGAGGTATTACTGTAATTGCTAAGTCTTGCTATTTAATTGTGATGTGCTGCATTGAGATTGCTCCAGCATTTGTTGATGAGATGCAGTGAACTAGGAAAACAAGAGCCTTGAAAGACAAGATAAAAAGGAGATAGGATTTTCAGATATGCACCTAGTAATTAAGATTTCATGGGATGATGCTTTCTACCTTGGAGTGTGTTTTCCTCCTCTAACAGTTATAATAGCACTATTTGGCCTTTGAAGAATGAAGTCTTTTTATTTTACATAAATCACAAAACTTTTAATTTCTTTTTAACCGTGTGTGTGTGTGTGTGTGTGTGTGTGTTTACTTTCAAGTTAACACTCATTCAGTTCCTACAAAACAGGTAATGTTTTGATATGCTAAATCTGTCACATATGAGTGTGCATACAACTAGCACATGTTAAGTACACATATTGTGCAGAAATTGAAGGTAGTATTTATAACAGGGATCTGAGGTCATTATAAGGAATTTAAAAAACAAACAAAAAGAACCACACTCTCATAAATGTTCAACAACAATCCATAAGCATCCCTTATTAGCATTTAAATAGGAAATGTTATACTTTCAGCATGTTTTAAGGGGCTAAATTAATAAGTCATTGCTGTGGTTTACTTCCAAATTTGAACTTCACCCAAGTTTACAAAGTCATTATTTCAAACTTATAGTTTTATTGTTGGAAAGCTTTGTTTCTTCAGGGGAGGGACATATTTTTATTCCCTAGGTATGGATTATATCATCACAAAGAGCTAGGTAGTTCTGATCACAATATTTGTTTTACAAAACTGCAGAGAGGAAGGCTTTGGAAAACACTAATGGTTTCCGGTTCGTTAGCACCTCTGAATTCTTGAGCCACCCTGTCTGTCTCCACCATTGCAGAAGTATCAAGTCATATAATAAAGCCACCATCAGTGCTGTGCTACCTGGGTAGTCGTGCAGAAAATGTATTTTTATGTTTTCCTTAAGAAAAAGTGCTTGCTGAGCCTGAGAGAAATGGAGCTGTGCATTCCTGGAAAAACCTTTGTGGGAAACAAAAACTAATTAGAGCAGTAAATGTGGTGCTCACAGGTAATTGTAAAATAATTATTCCCCTTTAGCATCATCACTGTTTAATTGTGCTATCCAATATCTTCCTGCTCTGAATCCAGATGTGAAGGGAGAGCAGCCTCCTCCTCCTCCTGGGAATGTCTTTTTCATTTAGTGTGAGCCGCACACTCCTCCTAAAGGACTTGTAAAAGACGGAGGAGAACATTTAGGGAGGGTTTGAACAGCTCTTCTCTTCCCGTTTGTCCTCAATCATGACAGAAAGTGATTACTCCAACTATTTCTATAGAAATATGATTCCACTTATGTGGCTGAAATGCCTTCTGTGAGCATGTGGGAGATTTACACGTTTTTTAGTGCTAACCCAGAGGTTTATGAACATTCTCTTTTATGAACTGCAGATTGTATATTACACTCCATGTTCTTCAGATTAAGAGAGTCCTATTTTCAGATCAACTGACAATTTAGAATGTGATGATAATAAATATGTAATCCCTTGGCTTTCAGAATGGTGTATGAGTACACATTCAGATTTGGGTTTAATTTTAATTATTTCAGTTAACGAAGGTCTCAGCAAACTCGGTAGAAAAGATTACATACAGCTTTGTTCTAAAAACACAGATTTAGACTCTGTTTAGAATAAATTATAACACATCATTTCAGTTGATTCTGTACTGTTCTTTCATTCTTATGTAGCTTTAAGGTCAGATTAGTTGAAATAATTTGTACTTCCTTTAGGTCAGCATCAGGGTGGGAGGCGCCATCTGGGTGACCAGGTGACCCAGGTTCCTTTTTGAATAACAATGCTTTTAAAATGAGCTATGTGTAGTGGTTTGATTTTAAGTGTCATTAGTTACAGAAGTGTGTCTCTTCAGTGACATGGACTCTCTCTCTCTCTCTCTGACGTAACCCTGGAAACCATGGTTCCCTACTCTAAGAGCTACGTTTTCTGATATCTATTTTTAGGCTTATTTAGGACTGAAAATTTTCACAGTGAATTTTACATAGTATTCAGAATGCAGTTAACTTTAGCCAATTTATTTGACATAACTTCAGACAGTTTAAAACTTTTTTTTACTATATAGTATAGTCCTTTGTATTTTAATTTTCTATGCTAAGTCCAACATCCTATGATTTTTTTTTTACCCTAAAAGACTTAACTTTAATGCTTTAACTTGAGTTCATTAAGTTTTAAAGTAATCTTTTCCACCCTCTCCCTATGAAATTTTTGTTTTTCCTTATCTCCTTCTGTAGCAACAAAGTTAGGCCTTAGTTTTCTGATATAAAGAGACTAAGTTGATTCTGAGGGCTAAAAGAGGCAAAAACTTTATCTGCTTGGCAGTGGTCAGTAGGTATAAAGTGAGTATGTGTGTGCAAATGTATATTTATAAGATTCCATTTTATTGATCAGAATACTTCACTTCCTTGAGATATCGTCCATTGTGACAAAACATACTTTTGCTTATAGGTTATTACCTTTATAACTGGATTTTATGTTTAAGGAGTATTTCACACATTGACCAACCATACACTACAAATTATGATTACTGCTATCCAAAGGTCTCAGAATTGTCTTAACCTTTGGCCTAGACCACTCTCTTAGTGGGTAAATAGCTGGGCCCTCACCAGTGCAGTGACTTCTTTACCCCTTAGTGGGCGGGCTTCAGTGCTGGAGCTCCAGCTGCCCCACACAAGATCTGCATTTGCATAGACTGGGCAAAGACTCCTCACAGAAGAGTCATGGCAATAAGCCTGTCTCTTTTCTTTCCATGTCTTTAGATCTGATGCTGGCCCGACTGCATCCCTTGCATTGTACTTCTTTGGTGCCGGCATTATTTTATGCGCACTATATATATATCATCAGCCACAGCTTGTAGTTGATGCTGAATGCAGTTCGACTGTTGTGATAGGAATCCAGCACTTAAGCTGAGCATTTGACAAAAATGAGCATTACAAGAGATTGATGAGTCTACGAGCTCCTAAGAACTCATTAGTGTAAGCAGAGTTAAACACACATGCAGAACCTCCGCTCATTTGTCTTTTTGGAGCTGAAGTAAGGCACTGGGCGTTAGACAACCAAGCGTGCACTGGGCTGCAGACTGATGTTTAAGTTTGTCCTTGAAAAATTGTTTGTTGTTGTTTTTGTTTTTGTGACAGGGTTTCTCTGTATAGCTCTGGCTGTCCTGGAACTCACTTTGTAGACCAGACTGGCCTCGGACTCAGAAATCCGCCTGCCTCTGCCTCCCGAGTGCTGGGATTAAAGGCGTGCCCCAAATTTTTAGGAGTAAAATAGCAGACAAGGGTAACATGAACAACATTAAAAAGGGACAGCATTTGGTAGGAAACTGATGTATAATTACTTTTTCTGCTTATTTATTTTATTCTTTGCTTTCTTGGTACTTTAGCCTAGACTCAGTGGGGGATATAAAAGTCCATCTTTTAAAAAAAGTTTTCTTGATGCCTTTATTGTTTTTTCCTAGTACGTATCTTTTACTTTACTCTTCTCTGAAACCCATATGATTTTTTGACCCGTTCCTGAATCTCAAAGGATTGTATGCATGACTGGCATAGTCCTCAGAATTGGATTTTTGAGAGACAAGAATCAAAATTCCTATATCAGCCCTGGGACAGCTGCATATTTCTGTGCACAAATCTCTATTTTGACTTCCTGTATTATAGAAGGGGTGTTGAGTTTTGGGGTTGAACATACGGGTAACGTATTTCAGAGTG
The DNA here is from genome assembly GCF_000001635.26 of Mus musculus. Lineage (NCBI taxonomy): Eukaryota > Metazoa > Chordata > Mammalia > Rodentia > Muridae > Mus > Mus musculus. The sequence goes on along the minus strand of NC_000068.7, from coordinate 6,864,918 downwards.
ACTAACTTTATGGATACCATTGTCTTGGCCAGCTATATTTGACTATGCTGCAGCTGTGTTTGCTTTCTCAAAATTGTCACCAGGAGGCCTCCAGCTGCAATCGTTCACTAAGTCCGAGCCAGGAGCATCTTTCCTCAGGATTTGCTTTATCTAGTAGATCATCTTTTCAGTATTATCTTCTAGAGATAACACATGAACCCTCCAGGAAGCCAGAGTACTACAGGTGCTGTTTGGTGTGGATAATTCTATATCAAAATAATCTCCTAATACTAATCTTTCTGTTTATTCATAATCATATCTACCAGGATTCTTTCTTTTCACACCACGATTATATTTTTTAACTCCTAGTTCCTCATTTTCTTTCATGTTTGTTTAGATGTTGAGGAATTGTTTACAACATCTGCTGATGGGTGGTATGTCTTTCTCTTCTCAATTACTAAAGCATTTTAGAATGCATCTTTTACTGACTTCTGGTGCCTTAGAAACCTCTAACAGTTTGGATTGGAGCCACAAATCTTTTTATTCAATTGGCATTACCATCAATTTAGTTTTCTTCATAAGAACTTAGAGATTTTTTCCCTAATATAAAGCACCATATTTCTATGGCCACAGGTGGGTTTCATTTTTAAATAAAAATAACTTCTCTTGTATTGTTTTGGCCATCAGGGATGCTTGCTTTGGTATGGTAGTCTCTAGAGTCTCTTCAGTCCAGTGTGGCTAGGTATCCTTTATTTCATTTACTCCAGGCTCCTGCTGAGTTAAATTTTACCTTGGTTTGTGCCAGTATCTTCCAAGTCTCAATTGCCTCACCAGAATTTCTCAACAAGAAAATATGGGTAATAGCTTTTCAACTGTCACACACTTTTATTGTGAGACTAATTTGGAACAAGAATGACAACCTAAATATTTTGTAGTTTCATAGTACTTGAAACTGACCACACATTCTCCTGTTTCTTGGGAGCGTCAAACATAATGGAGCCTCATTATAACTGAGCTATTAGTGCTTTTCATCTCAGAACATTTATATTGTAAAGTCTCAGGCAGAGAGCCATGCGACAATATTGTTCCCCTATAAACTTTCAGGAAATGCTCCGTGTCCAGCACAACATTATGATGACTGATTTTTTTCATCTTCTTTCCGAATGATGATAGAGAAATATAATACAGTTTATGTTCTAACTATGAACTTCTGCTCAGACCTCCCATTCTGGGATGAGATAATGCCAAAGCAATATCTTTATTCAGTATCCTGATATATACAGTCTTAAAGCTCATCTCTACACTTCCTGATTGAGATTGAACTTTCTTAGGATTAAAATAAAAAGACAGGTAAGCAGTGTTAAGGTTGGTTCTCACCTTGCACCCCTTGCCTTTTAGAAACCCAGGCATCTGAGTTGCAATGTGGAAGGGAAGTAGTGTAGCTCCTGCAACTCAATGGCCTCATTAGCCACCGCTCTGGCCACAGCATACCTGAGGAACCCAAAGGAAAAAAATAGTGATTTTTTTTTTTTTTTTTTAACAGTGTGGCCCAGGCTGAGCCAGTGAGCAGTGTGTGAGCTATTTGATGCATCAAGCTGTTAACCAGCTGCTGACGGATTCTTTTCTCTTTGTACTTAAGAAAGAACTTCCTCCTTCTCCAGACATTGTTGATAGATACTTAGAGTCCTAAGAGATCAGAGTAACTGTCATGTGAACGTTTGATCCCGAGGCAACAAATCACCTGATTCTTTAAGATCAGTCATGACCACTTTTCTTCAGAAGCTAAAGCCTTAGAATGTGAACCATTGCCTAGGAAGTTGTCTCTCTAATGGGCCAGGGATTGTCTCTTCTGTGGAGAAACTCTATAAGCTATGGAAGTGACCTCACAAACAGTCTCTTGCCTCCTAGGGCAGAGCATTTCCTGTGTAAGGTGAGACAGATAAGGACTTTTAAGTTTGTCAGGAAAGCAAAACCAGGGCCCTGGTGGGAAGCTGGCAGATCTTTAGAAAAGGGGGCTAGTCCCTCAGATACTGTTTCTATGTGAACTAATCAGTTCTTTGGAATTGGCGCATTTAATCAGTGTCAAAGAAGTCTAATTTGCTTTAAAGGCAGATCTTCATTTGGGCCAAGATATTTTTAAAAAGCAACTAAAGTTGGATTATTGACAGCCAAAGAGGTTGTTATGCAAGCCATATTAGTTTGCTGCTATATCTCATATATATCTTCTTGGGACATAATATTTTAAATACGGATTCATTTCTAGTTCTCTGTTCACTAAAATAACCATATAGACCCAGAAGGAAAAAAAAAAGGTCTATTAGTGTCAACAAAACTCATTCTATGATGTTTCTTTCTTTCTTTGTTTCTGTCAGCAAAACTAATTCTCTGATGTACCTCCTTTCCTTCCTTCTTTCTTTCCTTCCTTCCTTCCTTCCTTCCTTCCTTCCTTCCTTCCTTTCTTTTTTTTCTTTCTTTCTTTCTTTCTTTCTTTCTTTCTTTCTTTCTTTCTTTGTGATAACTAATTCTTTAAGGGATCCATTCTATAGATAAATTTCCAAACTTATTTATGATCTTATTTTTTATTTATTTAGGATACACTATGGTTTAACAATTAGGCTAATGAAATTAACATATTAGTAATGAAAAAATGTTTTGCAGGTTAAGTGACTGAGGTTCAGTAAAGTGGGCATGCTGTAAAGCCATGCATGTGTTTCCTTTGCGTCTTCCCGAAGCCTGCAGCTTCTGATTGTCTCTCCCTGGAATTTAAACCTAGAGGTTGCTCTAAGACTTTTGAGTTCTTAGCTCTTTTCAAGGCTGAAAACAGGTAGTTTCCTGCAAGTGTTGATGACAATGTATGTGGATTTTGAATATTAAATAAATACAATTTCTTTTTTCTTCCTTTTATTGACAATAGATTTTTTTTCTCACTTAACATCAGCTGGTTACAGTTTCTTCTGCCTCTACTGCTCCCACTTCCTCTCCTCTCCACATCTGCTCCCCTTAGGGCTCACTAGAGAACAAGCCTCTCAGGTATAATAACAAAGTAAGAAAAAGTAACCCAGGATTGGACAAAACAGACAGAAGGAAAAGAACCCAAGAGAACGCCCAAGAAGTGGACCCACTCATTCACACATTCAGGAGTCCCATAAAGCCCTATCTAAAGTCCTAATGTGAAAGTAAAGGACACGGTGCAGAGATGTGCCGGGCCCTGTGCGTTCTGCTTCAGTCTTCCTGTGTGCTTTGCTTGTGCGGATTTAGAGACCTTGTTTTCTTGGTGTCCTCCATCTCCTCTGGCTCTCACATTCTTCATGCCTCCTTTTCTGCAGGGCTGAGAGGAGGAATTGATGGAGATATTTCATTTAAAGATAAATGTTCCAAGGTTCTCCCTTTCGTCATAATGTCTGGCAATGGGGTTCTCCGTATTTGTTCCCACCTGCTGCAGGAGGAAGCATCTCTGAATATTGCTGAGCAAGGTGGTGATCTATGAGAGCAGCAGAATATCATTAGATCATTAGAAGGAGTCATTTATTGCTACTCAATTTTTTTTTTCTTTAGACTAGTAGTATTTGGTTTTACCCTGGGTCCATAGACTATTTAGTTTCAGGTTCTTGGTGACCCAAGCAACATCAGGTATGGGTTTCATATCATACAGTGGACTTTAAATTAAATCAGATAATGGCTGGTTACTCCTACAAACTTTGTGCCACCATTGTGCTAGCAGTATCTTGCATACAGGACACCATTGTAGATCAAAGGGTTTGTGACTGGGTTGGGGTTTACATTTCTCTTTAGGTTGTGTGCAGAGCACCTTCCTATTTCATGTTCAATGATTTCAGCAGTGGGCCCTTGCAGTCAGTTGTGAGGAATAAGCTATAGTCTTGGTGACAGCCTGGGTCATTTGGGGATCCCCTTGGGATCTCTTTAGCCAACAACTCAGTTCTATGTAACCTGATTCCAATACTGAAAGCTTCATTTAAAGACAAGAACTGTCCAGTTGGGACTCTGTCTCCCCCATTTTGGCAATTTCATTTAGATCCCCTGCATGTATGTATATGTTTTAAGAAGCTTCTACCGTATTAGGCTTCTATACTATAAGATGGCCCTTAATTTTAGTTGACTCTCCTTGTATTCCCTCTCTTGTTCCTCTTTCCCATCCCTACCTGATCCTTCCAATCCATCTCCCCCATCTTTTTTTTAATGGCTGAGTAGTACTTTATTGTGTAAATGTACCACATTTTCTTTATCCATTGTCCTGTTGAGAGGCAACTAAGTTGTTTTTGATTTCTGCCTATTATAAATAGAGCATCAATGAACATGGTTGAGCAAGTATGGTAAGACAAAATGACATTTGGGTGTCTGTCCAAGAGTGGTAGAGCTGGATCTTGAGGTAGATTAATTCCCATCTTCCTGAGGAACTGCCACGCTGATGTCCAAGTTTGCAGCCCCACCACCAATGGGTAAGTGTTCACCATGCTCCACAGCCTCAACAGCGTGCGCTATCACTTTTTAAAATTGATTGTAGCCATTTATCATATGTGTAGTTGAAATCTCAATGTAGTTTTTGATTTTCATTTCCCTGGTGACTGAGAATACTGAATATTTCTTCAAGTGCTTCTTGGCTATTTGCAATTCCTCTATTTTAAATACTCTTGTTTAGATCTGCACTCCACTTTTAAATTGGATCTTTTGTTTTCTTAATATCTAGATTTTGGAATTCTTTATATATTTTGGATACTATTCCTCTATTAGATGTGCAGTTGGTAAACTCTTTCCCATTCTGTAGACTGCTACTTTATCTGGATGACAGCATCCTTTGCCACGCAGGAGCTTCTAAGCTTCTTGAGGTCCCATTTACTAAGTGTTGACCTTAGTGCCTATGCTAACAGTGTTCTATTCAGAAAGTCTTTTTCTATGCCTCTGAGTACAAGGCTGTTACCCAGTTTTCTCTTCTATCAGGTTCAGTGTATCTGATTTTATGTTGGGGGTCTTTGATCCTTATGGACTTGAGTTTTGTGCAGTGAGAAGTGTAGATCCATTTGAATTCATGTACATGACGCCATCTGGTTTCACCAGCATCGTTTGTTGAAGATGCTGTCTTTTTTTTTTTTTTCCCAATGTGTATTTCTGGCTTTTTTAATCAAAAACTAGATGTTCATAGGAATGTGGATTTATGTCTGGGTCTTCAAATTGATTCCATTGATCAATGTATCTGTTTTTGTGCCAACATCATGTTTTCTATGTACTATAGCACTGTAGTAAAACCTGAAATTGGGGATGTTAATACTTCCCTTGGTTCTTTTATTATTAGGATTATTTTAGCGATTGTGGAGGTTTTGTGTTTTCATATGATGCTGAACTTTTTCCTTTCAAGATCTGTGAAGAATTATGTTGGAATTTTGATGGAGATTGCATTCAATCTGGAGATTGCTTTTGGTAAAGTGACCATTTTTACTATATTAATCCTCTTAATCCATGAGCATGGGCGATCTGTCCATCTTCTGATATATTCTTTAATTTCTTTATTTAAAGTATTTTAAAGTATTTAGTTTTTATCGTTCATGTATTTTACTGCTTTGTTAGAGATATCACAAGGTATTTTATATTATTTGAGGCTGCTGTGAAGGGTGTTTGCCGGATTTCTTTCTCAGTCCATTTGTCATTTGTGAAAAGAAAGGCTATTGGTTTTGTGAGTTACTTTTGTATACAGCTACTTTGCTGAAAGTGTGTATCAACTGTAGAGTTTCTGGTGGAAATCATAGTCTCTCATGTATACTATCATATCATCTGCAAATAAAGATACTTTGACATCTTCCTTTCCAATTTCCATTCCCTTGTTCTTTTTCAGTTGTCCTATTGTTCTAACTAAACAAGTACTGTGGTGAATAACAGAGAGAGAGAGAGAGAGAGAGTGTGTACAGTTTTGTTTTGTTCCAGATTTTAGTGGACCTGCTTTAAGATTCTATCCATTTAAGTTGATGTTGGCTGTAGGCTTCCTTTAAATACCATGTTTCTTTTATCTCTAGTCTTCCTAGGATTTGTATCATGAGGGAGTGTTGGGTTTTCTCAAAGTCCTTTTCTGTGTATAATGAGAAGATCATTTTTTGTCTTTGTTTATATGGTAGAGTATATTTATCAATTTATGTATGTTATACCTTGCATATCTGGGATGAAGTCTAATTGAACACCATGGATGATATTTTTGATGTGTTCTTGGGTTTAGTTTGCAAGTATTGAGATTTTTTTCTTTAATCTATGTTCATAAGGGAATTGGTCTGTAATTCTTTCTTTGTTGGCTCTTTATCTAGATGGAGTATCAGGGTAACTGTGGCCTCATAAAATAAATTGGGCAATGTCCCTTCTGTTTCTGTTTTTTTGGAATAGTTTGAAGAGTGTTGACATTAAGTCTTCTTTGAAAGTCATGTAGAATTCTGGGCTAAAGCCACATGGCCCTGGAATTTTGGGTTAGTAGACTTTTAATTACTGCTTCTATTCCATCAGGGGTTACAGTTCTGTTTAAATGACTTATCTGATCTTGATTTAACTTTGATAACTGGTATGTGTCTAGGAAATTATCTACTATTTTAGATTTTACAATTTGATGGAGTATAGGTTTTTAAAGTACATCTTTATGATTCTCTGGATTTCTTTGGTATCTTTTATGTCTCCCCTTTAATTTCTAATTTTGTTAATTTAGATTTTCTCTCTCTGCTTTTTAATTAATTTGGATGAGGGTTTGTCAATGTTACTGATTTTTCTCAGAGAAATAACTCTTTATTTCATTGATTTTTGTATTGTTGTGTTAATGATTTCAGTCCTAAGTTTGTTTTTTTGCCATCTACTCCTTTTGGATGTAATTTCTTCTTTTTGTTCCAGAACTTATAAGTACGCTGTTAAATTAATAGTATGAGTTCTCTCCACATTTTTATATAGGGATTTAGAGCTATGAACTTGCCTTTTAGAACTACCTTCATTGTATCCCATAAGTTTGGTGTGTTGTATGAAGTCTTTAATTTCTTTTTTTTTCTTATTACATATTTTCCTCAATTACATTTCCAATGCTATCCCAAAAGTCCCCCCCCCCCACTCCCCTACCCACCCATTCCCATTTTTTTGGCCCTGGCGTTCCCCTGTACTGGGGCATATAAAGTTTGCCTGTACAATGGGCCTCTCTTTCCAGTGATGGCCGACTAGGCCATCTTTTGATACATATGTAGCTAGAGTCAAGAGCTCCGGGGTACTGGTTAGTTCATAATGTTGCACCTACAGGGTTGCAGATCTCTTTAGCTCCTTGTATACTTTCTCTAGCTCCTCCATTGGGGGCCCTGTGATCCATCCAATAGTTGACTGTGAGCATCCACCTCTGTGTTTGCTAGGCCCCGGCCTAGTCTCACAAGAGACAGCTACATCACGGTCCTTGCATCAAACGCTTGCTAGTGTATGCAATGACCCATTTAAAAAAAAATATCAGTAGTGAGTTGTTCAGTTTTGAGTTTTCAAGCTTTCTGTGGTTTCTGGTGTTGATACCCAGATTTAATCCATGATAGTCAGTTAGGATGCCAGGTTTTATTTCAGTTGTCTAGTATCTGTTGAGACTTGTTTTGAGTCTGAGTATGTAGTTAGCTTTGAAGAAAGTTCTATGAGTGCAGAGAAGAAAGCATATTCTTTTGTGTTTGGATGCAATGTTCTGTAAATATCTGTTGGGTTCATTTAGTCTATATCATCAGTTAGCTCCAACATTTCTGTATTTAGTTTTGTCTGCATGGCCTGTCTATTGGCTAGAGTCAGGTATTGAAGTCTCCCACTGTCAGTGTGTGAGGATCAATATGTGATCTAAGCTGTCTTAGTGTTTCTTTTAAGAATTTGGGTATCCTTTGTTTGGTATTCAGAAGTTAAGAATGGCAGTGTCCTCTTAGTGGAATTTTTGTTTTCCACTGAGAATGTAAAATTCTTCCCTATCTTTTCCGAGATACAAAAATGGCTATATCTGATTGCTTTGTAAGTCTGTTTGCTTGCAATATCCTTTTCCATCCTTTTACCCTGAGGTAATGTTTATCCTTGATGTTAAGGTGTGTTTCTTGGCTGCTCTAGAAGGATGGATTCTCTATTTGCATCCATTTTATTCTGTGTCTTTTTAATGGAGAATTGAGACCATTGATGTTGAGAGATAGAAATGTGCAATGTGTGTTGACCATGGTGTGTGTGTGTTTCCTGGTCTGGGGTTATTTACTCCTTGTGTTTTCTTGGGTGTGGTCAGCCTCCTTAGGTTGGAGCTTTCCTTTTGTGCTTTCTGTAGGTCTGGATTTATAGACAGACATTGATTAAATTTGGTTTTATCATCGAATGTCTTATTATCTCCATCTATTTTGATGGAACATTTTTTTATGGGTGTAGTAGTTTGTGGTCCCTTATTGTTTGCAGCACATCTGTCTGAGCCCTTCTGCTTTTGCACTCCATTGAGAAGTTGGGTTTTTCCTTGCAGCTTCAATATTATTTATATTTTGTATGTTTAGGGTTTTTTTGATTATTGTGTGCCAAGAGGACTTTCTGGTCCAGTCTGTTTGGTGTTCTGTATGCTTCTTTGCTGGCATCTCTGTTAGGTTAGGGAAATTTTCTTCTGTGGCTTTGTTGAAAATATTTTCTGTGTCTCTCACTTGGGATTCTTCTCCCTCCCTCTATTCTTATTATTCTTAGATTGATTTTTTTTTTCAGTGTCCTAGATTTCCTAGACGTTTTGTGCCAGGATTTCTATATTTAACTAAGTACAATTTCATAGTTGTAACCAACACTCTTGTGTGTCTTTTTTAAAAAATTCTTTTCTGTCAAATGCCTTTTTATTTTCTTTCATAGCAAGACACGACTTTTAGTGTGTAAAGCAATAGTGGTATAGCTGTGTCAGTGGAAAAGGGGACCATATTAATGTCAAGAACTATGTGTCTGAGGTAGATGCTTACCTATTTGAGATTAAAAAACAAACCTTAAATGTGAATTCTTTTTCCAAACTTATGGTTGTGTATTTTATCAAGAGTTTTCTTTTAAGAATTTACTAGATGCTGGAATTTCACTCTGAGAGATGTTCTTCCACCTCGTTAATATTTGCATTTGATTTAGATGAACAGTTGATTTTTTTGGCAGGTGGAGGTTACCTGTAGCTCTGTAGCTTATGGATTAGCAAAAGCTCACAAGCAGTGTTTGGTCCCTATCCTCTCCATTAGTTGGCAGTTTTACACAGTATCTTTTCTAGAGTTAGAACCATTCTTAATCTCCTCAAATGAGCCATCGGTTAGTCAGTAGGTTAAGTGAAATCTAAACAAAATGGTTTATCTACACAGCTCATGTATGGGACCTGTTTCACATCAGGTGTCATTACGCTCCCCTTTGATCCTTTCTGGGGCGTAGCTTTTCCTCAAGTGGATAAGCTTTTAGTTGGATCCTGCGTTTCTAGGAAACCATAAGTTTCTATCATTTCTTTAACACTGAGTGGCTATAAGAGTTTATAGCAAAGTTAGAGAAGAATTCATGCATGTGTTGATCCAAACTACTAACGATTTCATACCAAATATTAGCTTGTAGAACTGCCTTTACACTTGGCAGGAGACAACACTGTAACCTAAGAGGATGTGATTGGAGTGGGGTTTTCATGCCCCATGTGCATATTGTATTCTTGCTACTGATGCAAACATTATCTATAATTACATTTTCAAGTGACTGAAAATTGCAGGCTTTGTTGAACAAAAATACAGCCAAAGAATGGAATGTATATCCACTCTGTCCTCATTATAGGGCTTTCAGAAATCAGACTATAAGGCCCAATACCATGGCTCTCAACTGTGTGATACCAACTCCATTCTCTGATGTTTGAACACTTTGTCAAAATGCCGGGTTTCCAATGATGATCGTGTAATTGGAGGGGAATGCTATTATTCCTTTAGTGCTTCATTTGCTGTATTGTCATCCCAATCACCGTAGCATCTACTCACACAGATCTTCTGTTTCTAGGATGTAAAATATAAAACCACAATTTAGTTTAGCTTTAGGCGCAAAGGGCAATAAAGAACATTTGTTTAGGTACAGATATTTTTGCCTTCCTGGAGAAGGTACAGTTGTATTCTTCTGACTGTTGTAGTTGTAAATCCCAGCCATTGTGGTACCACTGATTAAAACACCAAAACGCTCCTATAGAGACCCAGTGCATTGTGGGTTCTTCCCTTCTTAGAATCTGGCCCGTGTACAAGAGAAACATCCCACCTAGTTTCATACTTCAAGACACATACTTCAAACATCATTTCTAGCAGCAGTGAGAATCTAAACCATTTGGATTTTTAAAAGTAAAGAGAGTTAGATATAATGCAGCTTATATTTTGTTCATTGTTGTTCATGATTTTAAAATCCATGAAATACAAAATGTGTCTTGGCTTAAAGTAGAAAACTTACAGGAAGAAGTTATGATTTTGTTGTTAATTTGTTTTTAAAGACCAATTTTACAGTCCTTCTGCCATATTTTGGCATTATCATTCACCTTCCAATCTATACTACAGCCTAAAACTGTTGAAAAAATTAAAGAAAAAAAAATACTGTGATGGTTTTATTTCCCAGGAGCAGCAAAACAGAAAAACAAGGTTGTTCCAAAAACTCACAAACTATTTCTGAGTCTTTTGTTTTTCTTTCGGACAGATTAGCAAGTTTGTTATCAAATGAAGAAATATTTATTGGATCAGAATTAAATGATTGCATGGTTAGGGCTGGTGTACATACATTAGATTTCCAATATGAATTTTGAACTATCTTTTCAAACAAAATTATAAGGTACAATATATGTTCTGTTTTGAACAGACCATTTTATAGACTACTATGAAGGTTTCCAATTACATTATGTATTTTTAACATCTGTAGAACTGAAATAAGAAAACCAGAAATTGAATAAAAGGTTATGTATGTAATACAACTTCCCTGCAAGGGTCTTTGTTGTCGTTATTCCTTTTGAGATGTAAATGTATCCTTACAGCTTTGTAGGTAAGCTCTGACAGTAAATACTCTGAGAGACAGGCAGGTTTTATAATTGCCAATTGTAAGGTGTAAGTGAGGACAACTCGAATTATCTATTTCTTAAGGTTCCTCTATGAATCAGTCAGTCTCGCCCCTCCCCTCCTCCTCTCCTTCCTTTTCCTGGATTGCCTTTCTTGATAGGTTGTATTTTTGTTTCTGAGTATGTGAGTTCTTGATAGCTTAGATTCTGAACCAATCAGCAGAACTCATTTTAAGAAATGCAATTAGCCCAGAACTAAAGTATATTAGCCTTTAAAGTTATCTAATTTTCCAGGTTTCTTGTGTGCCTCTATAGTAGCAAACTGATTGTACTGTGGTCTTCTAAAAACAGTACAAGCCAGAAACTACACTGTAATAAACTGCAGTTTGTTCTGCAGATGGACTAGTTAGCATTCAGTTGGATAGCTGAAGAATGTTTAGAAGTCACACTGACCTGTTAAGCTGAGGTGTCACCTGTTTTGTGGAAATAAACTAAGTATCTGTTTGTACTGGACTCTATTCTTTTTATATTATTTTATAGTGCTTGCCAATGAACTGCTACATTTATTCCAAGTTTAATACTTCACACATTCAAAGTCTCACATGGATTGGATGTTTACTGACTTCTAGATCTTCTAAGAGTTTGTAAAAGGTTCTCAGAGTACAGGCATTAAACAGGAGGATATTCTGAGGTTTAGCCTGTGACCTTCAGAAATACTTGTATCTTCTTCAGGGAGACACTTAATTCATCAGGAAGGATCTTCAGCTTCATTTTGTTTAAGCCATGTTGAATTATTCCAGGTTTTCTTGTTGAACCTTCCTAACTTTCCATAGAGCTTGATTTTTTTTTTTTCAAAAGAGTAATTTCACACTTTGTCCAAAAGTGCTGTAATATCCCATACATTGTACACTAACTTAGAAAAATAATTAAGTTGAAAAATTTGCACATCTTTAAGCTCAAGAGAAAGGCAGTGTGGGGCATGTATATGTGGTCTGCACACATGTGGGAGGACACAGTCTATACTCTACCTTTTTCCCTTGATATAGGGCCTCCCACTGAACCTGGATCCAGGCTGACAGCCTGCAAATGCCCCGGGTCCTTTTAGAGCTGAGGTCATAGGCCTTTTATCAACATCAAACTTTTAACATTTGGTCTTGCCCACTCCTCATGTGTGTGCCGCAAGCTCCCTCACCCACAAGCCATTTCCCAGATTGGGACTTTCACTCTTTAACCTACAGATCATGTGACATTAATATTACATTGGCACATCATATTTGTAAAAATAATTAATATATTACTTATCACCAAGACCACTGGAAAAAATACATTGTCTCCATGACAGTGTTCATGTACGTTAGTACTTTTGTGATCTTGGTTCAGTTAGCTTGTGATAGCAGGAAGTCAACATCAATCAAAAGTGGGAAGATTATAGTTCTTCCTATCTGAAAAATCGATGAGAGAGTAGTGTCCTTCCCACTGGGTCAGATTTGAGTCTTCTGGGACCCACAGGATTAGTTGTGTGAGCAAAGAGGAGGGGATTTTTGTCTGGTCCATCTTTTGCTCCCTGAACTTACTTTAGAAGACTTTTTTTTAATTATTATTTTAATAGTGATTGAGAACAAGAAGGCACAAATGGCTGAAAATAAGAAGAGGGGAGAGCCACCACTTACTTGGCATTCAGTTAGGACCTCCAGTTCTCTTTCACATTCTTAGCATTAAAGACACAGTGATCGTGTGTCATGCTCTGCTAGGGTAATCCCAGCTTGTCACTGTTGTACCAATGCCATCTTCAACTGTGTACTCCTTCGCTCTAAAAACTGACCTGGTTTGAATGATAGGCAGTGGTACCCCATCTCAGGTACAGCTCTGTCACTAGCTTTTGTAGCTATAAAGGTGTGCTGACTGCCAAAAACAGATCCATGATGTTAATACAGACCTTTCTACAAAAATGTTCAGGAAAAGATATTTTTTTTTCCATTTTTTATTAGGTATTTAACTCATTTACATTTCCAATGCTATACCAAAAGTCCCCCATATCCACCCACCCCCACTCCCCTGCCCACCCACTCCCCCTTTTTGGCCCTGGTATTCCCCTGTACTGGGGCATATAAAGTTTGCAAGTCCAATGGGCCTCTCTTTCCAGTGATGGCCGACTAGGCCATCTTTTGATATATATGCAGCTAGAGTCAAGAGCTCCGGGGTACTGGTTAGCTCATAATGTTGTTCCACCTATAGGGTTGCAGATCCCTTTAGCTCCTTGGCTACTTTCTCTAGCTCCTCCATTGGGAGCCCTATGATCCATCCATTAGCTGACTGTGAGCATCCACTTCTGTGTTTGCTGGGCCCCGGCATAGTCTCACAAGAGACAGCTACATCTGCGTCCTTTCAATAAAATCTTGCTAGTGTATGCAATGGTGTCAGCGTTTGGATGCTGATTATGGGGTGGATCCCTGGCTATGGCAGTCTCTACATGGTCCATCCTTTCATCTCAGCTCCAAACTCCGTCTCTGTAACTCCTTCCATGGGTGTTTTGTTCCCAAATCTAAGGAGGGGCATAGTGTCCACACTTCAGTCTTCATTCTCCTTGAGTTTCATGTGTTTAGCAAATTATATCTTATATCTTGGGTATCCTAGGTTTGGGGCTAATATCCACTTATCAGTGAGTACATATTGTGTGAGTTTCTTTGTGAATGTGTTACCTCACTCAGGATGATGCCCTCCAGGTCCATCCATTTGGCTAGGAATTTCATAAATTCATTCTTTTTAATAGCTGAGTAGTACTCCATTGTGTAGATGTACCACATAGGAAAAGATATTTTTATCTTCTCTCTAATTAAGCAAGCAGAGCTGTGACAGGCTTTCCATTATTGTTTCTAATGTGTTAGCACCCTGCAGGGCACTTTACCATTTGCCATTTCCTTAGGTTGGTTTTATTCTTTAACCCAGATCCTTTGTATTGGAAATTTGGGGGAATAACTTTCTGTTCACACCCTTCCCCTTTCCCAGCTTCTTGATGAAGGAGCCTGAAAGTAAGAAAAGGTTAGAGGAAATCTTATTCACTTGAAGTCATGAAATAACTTTTCCTCATTCTGGAAAGTTCAGCTAGGAAGCTGATGACTGTCACCTCAAGCGTGACCAGAGTCAGATCCTCTCAGATGATCCTGCCTTTGTTTGACCTCACACTGCCCTTCCTGAAACCACAACACAAGAGCTCAGTTGAGGGATAAAGACCCCAGGCTGCCCAGGTTCATTTTTGGATTTTAATCCCTGGGATACTTTCTCACTCTGTAATGTCAAGTTATCTTTGTTGTACAGTACTAGAATTTCAGAGGATTTGTGAACTATGTGTGTTTAAAATTGATTTTCTGATTTTTACATTTATACCCAGCTGTTTGTTATTCAGTGCAGCCATCAGCATGAGTCTCAATGGACCGTGTAATGTGCAGCTGTAGCCAGACGTAATGGTTCCTCTCCCTAAATGTTGCTGTTAGAAGCTTAGAGAGGCAGGCTAAAGACTGCTGATAACCATGTTGCCTGCATTAATTTCCCCTCTGGAGCTACACAAATCTGCTTGGCAATTTTATTTCATGACCAACAAGCAGAGCAATGTTTGTGATCTGAGTCCCTGGTAGTAATGTTGACAGTGTATATCAAATCCATCTGCATTGATATGAAAGGTACTTGTACAGCTAATTCAAGCTGCAGGAAGCTGTCTGATCTGCATGCATAAATACACTAGAAGCAAGATTATACTTTGGAAGCATCAGCCAAGATTCAAATAAAAGCCTTTGCCTAGATTAAAATAGGTCCATAAACTAGTTCCTTGAACAGAGTTTTTTTTTTTTTCAGAAAAATAATTTTATGATCATTTTTTCTTTAACCTCTATAGTCAAATCTTGTTTTTAATTTGCATTTATTATTCAAGTCTGTGTTTTCTTTTGTGTTTATATGATGTATCCTTGTTTAGAAGCTAGAGTTTCTATTAAATTTAATTACTTCCCTTCAAGGCTTTAAATTGAGGGCAGATTCTATTAATTGTTAATTACTTTCCTCTGCCGTTTACACAGTAAAGGTACAGTTACTAATTGAGGGTCTGTGTGGTATAGTGACAGGTAGCTTCTTCTATCTCAATATTTATCTTTATGGATACATGCTTTTTATTTCTCTACTCTTTTATTGATACAAAAGTAATACATTTAACTGATATATTGGCCATTATTATGGTCTAGTGTCCTTACATATTATAGATAAATAAATGGCAATTATGTTTGACTCTATGTTGCCATCTGGTGGTATGTTGATCTCCTTTTGACCTGCCTAGGCCTATCTCCAATGGGAAGATGGTGTCCTGAAACTATTACTTAGGCAGTTTTACCCTCCAGTCCCTCACTGGTGGATCACAGGGAGAGGGAGCCTTACTGTCAGAGGACAGGGTCATTCTCTCACGTCTGTAATTGTCTCCTTAAATGCTTCGTGCTCCCTTTCTGTTTACTCCTCGCACCCCCATTGGTTTTGCCTGAGTAAGAGCTGCTTTGTCTCTTAACCCTTTTTCCTTTTTCAGCTTCCCTCTAGTGAAGACACATCTACCATGTCTAGACTGAAGAGGAATGGAGTACAGGTGTGATTCTTTAACATTTGACATTTTTATCTGCTTGTCTCCCCATGAGCTGTTTTTTAGCCTCAGTAGCTAGGCTTAGAATCAGCCTGGGTCAGGTTTGCCTGCTTATTGATAGACATTCCTGAGTTGCCAGAGTCTCATTTCAACGGTCTATTAAAAGCATTGCAGTTTCAACCAAGTTTAGCTTACTAAAACTGAAGATGCTCATTTACTTGACTCAAGAGTCTCTAAGATAAAAGGACTTTGTGAACTAGCTTGAGTTCATTTCTCACTGACATTTCATTACTCAACTTAAAATGAGTTTGCTGTGATACTTAGCTTTTATATTGTGTTCTGTTTTCACATGCTCCTAAAGGTTTCTTGGTGTTTGTCTTCTTGTTTTTCGACTGGGTCTCAAGTCCTTGTTTGTCTGGAACTCTCTATGTAGATAGGCTTGCCATGTCCTCAGAAAGACCTGCTTGCCTCTGCCTCTCACATGCTGGGATCAAAGGTGTGTGTATCATAGTTAGATTTTAATTTTTAAAAATCATAAATGTGGATATCAGGTTGAATTAAAGTAGTAAATAAAAACATTTTTCTCATTTTATTTTGGAAGTAGGTTGTTTTAAACAACTTTCTCATTTTTATTAGATTTTGCAAAAATACCCTGTAGTACTTAGGCTTCTGAGTAGTAGTTAAGTTAGCGCACGAAGCTGCCATCCCTGTAGTGATGACAGAAGTGGAGGGATGGAGCACGGAAGAGGTTTTCTCTGTGCCCGTCTGTGTAAGCGGCAGTGGGTGCCTCTGGGAGAACTCAGCTGTGCCAGCAAGGATGACCGTGAGAACAGTAGACATGTAGCATCATTTGACAGTAATTACCCTGTCCACCACCTGTACCTTCTTTTCTTAATAGACTCTCTTTGTAGTCTCTGGACTATATTCTGAAGAGAAAATTCTAAGACAGCGCACATCTAAGGTGGTTTGCAGTGTAGTACTTTGCCAAGTTGTGCTGGCCGAGGTGTGTGGTGTGTGAAATTGAATGGTCTTTCAAACTGAGCTGCTTATTAAGTTATTGATACAGGATGGTTGTCGACTTAGGCGAGGTATGGAGATAATCTATTAGAAAGTGATTACTGGACAACCAAAACACAACACAATAATACTTATTGTACTAGGATGGATAATAAGATTCCTGACAGGCTTTTTTTAACAGGAAAATGTTGTGTGGTACACAGCTATAAAAATGGTTTCTAGAGCAAAAAGTAAAATATCCACTTTGCACTGATTTTGTATATATTACACATATAAGTTATGTGTCAATCATAAAAAAATCATACATAAATTATAAAAGTAGGACACATTGTTTTTTCTTAAGGATTGTGATTTTCAAATGAGCTATATGGCCTTAGTATATATCCCATCCCAAACTATTTTATTATGATGGGCTTGAAATCATAATTATTTTAAATTGTACTAGTTGACTTTATTTTTATTAAAACATTTCTGGTAGTAATGATGCTTACTTATTAAATGGGATTTTAGAGCTTAAAATGGGAAATTTTAAACTGGACATGGTGGCTCATGCTGTAGTG
Source organism: Mus musculus (assembly GCF_000001635.26). Taxonomy (NCBI): domain Eukaryota; kingdom Metazoa; phylum Chordata; class Mammalia; order Rodentia; family Muridae; genus Mus; species Mus musculus. Next base: position 6,847,727 of record NC_000068.7, on the reverse strand, counting down.
ATAAAAATTAGGAAACTAAGGCAGAAGGATTTCTATGAGTTCAGGGCCAACTTGGACTATATACAGAATTCCAAGTGAAGACCAAAAAGAATGAATCAGGAAAGTTTTTTGTTTTGTTTTGTTTTTGAGACAGGGTTTCTCTGTATAGCCCTGGCTATCCTGTAACTCACTTTGTAGACCAGACTGGCCTCGAACTCAAAATCCACCTGCATCTGCCTCTCGAGTGCTGGGATTAAAGGTGTGAGCCACCATAGCCCAGCAGGAAAGTTTTATAAAACATTCTAAGCTGAGTGTTTCTTTGTGTCCCTATTGCCCTGACTTGTGAATGTCCACATAGGTGTCCACACTGCCCTTTAATGGCATTGACTGTATAATGGCAGCATTACTCTTGTATCATCTCTCCCGGTAGTCCTGAGTAGATTCCAGGGTCAAAGTGAATCTTGGGACCACAGCTCTTGGTATCCTGTATCACATAGAAGAAGGTGAAGATCAAAGAGAAATAGAGAAGCCATACTGCTGGTGTTGAAGTGAACAGATGTTAACAGAGTGCCTCCTGTATACTAGAATTTGTGATATGGAGGCCAAAAGCATCTGACCAGGGCTACTCTTAGTACTTCTGGCTGGAGTCTCCTTATTACTCCTGCTACTTGTATGTATTCAGCTTGAGAGCAGGGACTGCTGTAATTACAGTATAGATCAAACATGCCACAAGATTAGCACTCTAATTAGTCTTTAGGATTTGTTTATTTACATCAGGAGACTTCATAACTTGTTTCATATTTGTCTGGGTACACTTTTCCTTCTTTTTGTAGCATGTATAAGCTTCTAGATTCATATTATTGAAAAATATTATGCTTTTTAAAAATGGTTAAAGCCAGTCAATAGAAGATATATTAAATGCACATTATAACTTTGATGACGAAAATGGAAACTTATCACCATTAAGGCTAATTAGGAGATAGATAATTATCTATTAAATTTTACACTATATACTGGTTGACACTGGAAGAAAACACAGGCTACACAATCCAAATAAATAGGTAGATAAATGTCTTAATTCTTTTTTTTTTTTTTTTCATTTATTTTTTAATTAGGTATTTAGCTCATTTACATTTCCAATGCTATACCAAAAGTCCCCCTTACCCACCCACCCCCACTCCCCTACCCACCCACTCCCCCCCTTTGGCCCTGGCGTTCCCCTGTACCGGGGCACACAAAGTCTGTGTGTCCAATGGGCCTCTCTTTCCAGTGATGGCCGACTAGGCCATCTTTTGATACATATGCAGCTAGAGTCAAGAGCTCAGGGGTACTGGTTAGTTCATAATGTTGTTCCACCTATAGGGTTGAAGTTCCCTTTAGCTCCTTGGGTACTTTCTCTAGCTCCTCCATTGGGAGCCCTGTGATCCATCCATTAGCTGACTGTGAGCATCCACTTCTGTGTTTGCTAGGCCCCGGCATAGTCTCACAAGAGACAGCTACATCTGGGTCCTTTCAGTAAAATCTTGCTAGTGTATGCAATGGTGTCAGCATTTGGAAGCTGATTATGGGGTGGATCCCTGGATATGGCAGTCTCTACATGGTCCATCCTTTCATCTCAGCTCCATACTTTGTTTCTGTAACTCCTTCCATGGGTGTTTTGTTCCCACTTCTAAGGAGGGGCATAGTGTCCACACTTCAGTCTTCATTTTTCTTGAGTTTCATGTGTTTAGGAAATTGTATCTTATATCGTGGGTATCCTAGGTTTTGGGCTAGTATCCACTTATCAGTGAGTACATATTGTGTGAGTTCCTTTGTGATTGTGTTACCTCACTCAGGATGATGCTCTCCAGGTCCATCCATTTGGCTAGGAATTTCATAAATTCATTCTTTTTAATAGCTGAGTAGTACTCCATTGTGTAGATGTACCACATTTTCTGTATCCATTCCTCTGTTGAGGGGCATCTGGGTTCTTTCCAGTTTCTGGCTATTATAAATAAGGCTGCTATGAACATAGTGGAGCATGTGTCCTTCTTACCAGTTGGGGCTTCTTCTGGATATATGCCCAGGAGAGGTATTGCTGGATCCTCCGGTAGTACTATGTCCAATTTTCTGAGGAACCGCCAGACTGATTTCCAGAGTGGTTGTACAAGCCTGCAATCCCACCAACAATGGAGGAGTGTTCCTCTTTCTCCACATCCTCGCCAGCATCTGCTGTCACCTGAATTTTTGATCTTAGCCATTCTCACTGGTGTGAGGTGGAATCTCAGGGTTGTTTTGATTTGCATTTCCCTGATGATTAAGGATGTTGAACATTTTTTCAGGTGCTTCTCTGCCATTCGGTATTCCTCAGGTGAGAATTCTTTGTTCAGTTCTGAGCCCCATTTTTTAAGGGGGTTATTTGATTTTCTGAGGTCCACCTTCTTGAGTTCTTTATATATGTTGGATATTAGTCCCCTATCTGATTTAGGATAGGTAAAGATCCTTTCCCAGTCTGTTGGTGGTCTTTTTGTCTTATAGACAGTGTCTTTTGCCTTGCAGAAACTTTGGAGTTTCATTAGGTCCCATTTGTCAATTCTCGATCTTACAGCACAAGCCATTGCTGTTCTGTTCAGGAATTTTTCCCCTGTGCCCATATCTTCAAGGCTTTTCCCCACTTTCTCCTCTATAAGTTTCAGTGTCTCTGGTTTTATGTGAAGTTCCTTGATCCACTTAGATTTGACCTTAGTACAAGGAGATAAGTATGGATCGATTCGCATTCTTCTACATGATAACAACCAGTTGTGCCAGCACCAATTGTTGAAAATGCTGTCTTTCTTCCACTGGATGGTTTTGGCTCCCTTGTCGAAGATCAAGTGACCATAGGTGTGTGGGTTCATTTCTGGGTCTTCAATTCTATTCCATTGGTCTACTTGTCTGTCTCTATACCAGTACCATGCAGTTTTTATCACAATTGCTCTGTAGTAAAGCTTTAGGTCAGGCATGGTGATTCCACCAGAGGTTCTTTTATCCTTGAGAAGAGTTTTTGCTATCCTCGGTTTTTTGTTATTCCAGATGAATTTGCAAATTGCTCCTTCTAATTCGTTGAAGAATTGAGTTGGAATTTTAATGGGGATTGCATTGAATCTGTAGATTGCTTTTGGCAGGATAGCCATTTTTACAATGTTGGTCCTGCCAATCCATGAGCATGGGAGATCTTTCCATCTTCTGAGATCTTCTTTAATTTCTTTCTTCAGGGACTTGAAGTTTTTATCATACAGATCTTTCACTTCCTTCGTTAGAGTCACGCCGAGATATTTTATATTATTTGTGGCTATTGAGAAGGGTGTTGTTTCCCTAATTTCTTTCTCAGCCTGTTTATTCTTTGTGTAGAGAAAGGCCATTGACTTGTTTGAGTTAATTTTATATCCAGCTACTTCACCGAAGCTGTTTATCAGGTTTAGGAGTTCTCTGTTGGAATTTTTAGGGTCACTTATATATACTATCATATCATCTGCAAAAAGTGATATTTTGACTTCCTCTTTTCCAATTTGTATCCCCTTGATCTCCTTTTGTTGTCGAATTGCTCTGGCTAATACTTCAAGTACTATGTTGAAAAGGTAGGGAGAAAGTGGGCAGCCTTGTCTAGTCCCTGATTTTAGTGGGATTGCTTCCAGCTTCTCTCCATTTACTTTGATGTTGGCTACTGGTTTGCTGTAGATTGCTTTTATCATGTTTAGGTATTGGCCTTGAATTCCTGATCTTTCCAGAACTTTTATCATGAATGGGTGTTGGATCTTGTCAAATGCTTTTTCTGCATCTAACGAGATGATCATGTGGTTTTTGTCTTTGAGTTTGTTTATATAATGGATTACATTGATGGATTTTCGTATATTAAACCATCCCTGCATCCCTGGAATAAAACCTACTTGGTCAGGATGGATGATTGCTTTAATGTGTTCTTGGATTCGGTTAGCGAGAATTTTATTAAGAATTTTTGCATCGATGTTCATAAGAGAAATTGGTCTGAAGTTCTCTATCTTTGTTGGATCTTTCTGTGGTTTAGGTATCAGAGTAATAGTGGCTTCATAAAATGAGTTGGGTAGAATACCTTCTACTTCTATCTTGTGAAAAAGTTTGTGCAGAACTGGAGTTAGATCTTCTTTGAAGGTCTGATAGAACTCTGCACTAAACCCGTCTGGTCCTGGGCTTTTTTTGGCTGGGAGACTATTAATAACTGCTTCTATTTCTTTAGGGGATATGGGACTGTTTAGAAGGTCAACTTGATCCTGATTCAACTTTGGTACCTGGTATCTGTCCAGAAATTTGTCCATTTCGTCCAGGTTTTCCAGTTTTGTTGAGTATAGCCTTTTGTAGAAGGATCTGATTGTGTTTTGGATTTCTTCAGGATCTGTTGTTATGTCTCCCTTTTCATTTCTGATTTTGTTAATTAGGATTTTGTCCCTGTGCCCTTTAGTGAGTCTAGCTAAGGGTTTATCTATCTTGTTGATTTTCTCAAAGAACCAACTCCTCGTTTGGTTAATTCTTTGAATAGTTCTTCTTGTTTCCACTTGGTTGATTTCACCCCTGAGTTTGATTATTTCCTGCCGTCTACTCCTCTTGGGTGAATTTGCTTCCTTTTTTTCTAGAGCTTTTAGATGTGTTGTCAAGCTGCTAGTATGTGCTCTCTCCCGTTTTTTCTTGAAGGCACTCATAGCTATGAGTTTCCCTCTTAGAAATGCTTTCATTGTGTCCCAAAGGTTTGGGTACGTTGTGGCTTCATTTTCATTAAACTCTAAAAAGTCTTTAATTTCTTTCTTTATTCCTTCCTTGACCAAGGTATCATTGAGAAGAGTGTTGTTCAGTTTCCATGTGAATGTTGGCTTTCTGTTATTTATTTTGTTATTGAAGATCAGCCTTAGTGCATGGTGATCTGATAGGATACATGGGACAATTTCAATATTTTTGAATCTGTTGAGGCCTGATTTGTGACCTATTATGTGGTCAATTTTGGAGAAGGTACCATGAGGTGCTGAGAAGAAGGTATATCCTTTTGTTTTAGGATAAAATGTTCTGTAGATATCTGTCAGATCCATTTGTTTCATCACTTCTGTTAGTTTCAGTGTGTCCCTGTTTAGTTTCTGTTTCCATGATCTGTCCATTGGTGAAAGTGGTGTGTTGAAGTCTCCCACTATTATTGTGTGAGGCGCAATGTGTGCTTTGAGCTTTACTAAAGTTTCTTTAGTGAATGTGGCTGCTCTTGTATTTGGAGCATAGATATTCAGAATTGAGAGTTCCTCTTGGAGGATTTTACCTTTGATGAGAATGAAGTGTCCCTCCTTGTCTTTTTTGATGACTTTGGGTTGGAAGTCAATCTTATCAGATATTAGGATGGCTACTCCTGCTTGTTTCTTCATACCATTTGCTTGGAAAATTGTTTTCCAGCCTTTCATTCTGAGGTAGTGTCTATCTTTTTCTCTGAGATGAGTTTCCTGTAAGCAGCAAAATGTTGGGTCTTGTTTGTGTAGCCAGTTTGTTAGTCTATGTCTTTTTATTGGCGAGTTGAGACCATTGATGTTAAGAGATATTAAGGAAAAGTAATTGTTGCTTCCTGTTATTTTAGTTGTTAAAGGTGGCATTCTGTTCTTGTGGCTGTCTTCTTTTAGGTTTGTTGAGGGATTACCTTCTTGTTTTTTCTAGGGCGTTGTTCCCGTTCTTGTATTGGTTTTTTTCTGTTATTATCCTTTGAAGGGCTGGATTCGTGGAGAGATAATGCGTGAATTTGGTTTTGTCGTGGAATACTTTGGTTTCTCCCTCTATGATAATTGAGAGTTTGGCTGGGTATAGTAGCCTGGGCTGCAGTTTGTGTTCTCTTAGTGTCTGTATAACATCTGTCCAGGCTCTTCTGGCTTTCATAGTCTCTGGTGAAAAATCTGGTGTAATTCTGATAGGCTTGCCTTTATATGTTACTTGACCTTTTTCCCTTACTGCTTTTAGTATTCTATCTTTATTTAGTGCATTTGATGTTCTGATTATTATGTGTCGGGAGGAATTTCTTTTCTGGTCCAGTCTATTTGGAGTTCTGTAGGCTTCTTGTATGTTCATATGCATCTCATTCTTTAGATTTGGGAAGTTTTCTTCAATAATTTTGTTGAAGATGTTTGCTGGACCTTTGAGTTGAAAATCTTCATTCTCATCCACTCCTATTATCCGTACGTTTGGTCTTCTTATTGTGTCCTGGATTTCCTGGATATTTTGAGTTAGGATCTTTTTGCATTTTCCATTTTCTTTGATTGTTGTGCCGATGTTCTCTATGGAATCTTCTGCACCTGAGATTCTCTCTTCCATCTCTTGTATTCTGTTGCTGATGCTCAAATCTATGGTTCCAGATTTCTTTCCTAGGGTTTCTATCTCTAGTGTTGCCTCGCTTTGAGTTTTCTTTATTGTGTCTACTTCCCTTTTTAGGTCTAGTATGGTTTTGTTCATTTCCATCACCTGTTTGTATGTTTTTTCCTCTTTTTCTGTAAGGACTTCTACCTGTTTGATTGTGTTTTCCTGTTTTTCTTTAAGGACTTGTAACTCTTTAGCAGTGTTCTCCTGTATTTCTTTAAGTGATTTATTAAAGTCCTTCTTGATGTCCTCTACCATCATCATGAGATATGCTTTTAAATCTAGGTCTAGGTTCTCAGGTGTGTTGGGGTTCCCTGGACTGGGCGAAGTGGGTGTGCTGGGTTCTGGTGATGGTGAGTGGTCTTGGTTCCTGTTAGTAAGATTCCTCCATTTACCTTTCGCCATCTGGTAATCTCTGGAGTTAGTAGTTATAGTTGACTCTGTTTAGAGATTGTTCTTCTGGTGATTCTGTTACCGTCTATCAGCAGACCTGGGAGACAGATTCTCTCCTCTGAGTTTCAGTGCTCAGAGCACTCTCTGCTGGCAAGCTCTCTTACAGGGAAGGTGCGCAGATATCTTGTATTTGGACCTCCTCCTGGCCGAAGAAGAAGGCCCAAAACAGGACCTTTCTCAGACACTGTGTTGCTTTGGCAGTTCCCAGGTGGTACAGACTCTCACCTAAGCAGACTAAATTCCTAAGTTCCTTGGAGTCCCGGGACCAAGATGGCGACCGCTGCTGCTGTGGCTTAGGCCGCCTCCCCAGCCGGGTGGGCACCTGTCCTCCGGTCCGGAAGGTGGCCGGCTGTCCCCGGCCCACACAGGGTGCTGCCTCAGCGCCTCTGTGCTTCCGCCTGTTCCAGAAGCTGTCAGGTTCTCTGGCGCACCCTCTCACCTGTTCAGGCTAATTTCCTAAGTTCGGCGGGTCTCGGACCAAGATGGCGACTGCTGCTGCTGTGGCTTAGGCCGCCTCCCCAGCCGGGCGGGCACCTGTCCTCCGGTCCGGAAGGTGGCCGGCTGTCCCCGGCCCACACAGGGTGCTGCCTCAGCCCCTCTGTGCTTCTGCCTGTTCCAGAGGCTGTCAGGTTCTCTGGCGCACCCTCTCACCTGTTCAGACTAATTTCCTAAGTTCGGCGGGTCCCGGACCAAGATGGCGACCGCTGCTGCTGTGGCTTAGGCCGCCTCCCCAGCTGGGTGGGCACCTGTCCTCCGGTTCGGAAGGTGGCCGGCTGTCCCCGGCCCACACAGGGTGCTGCCTCAGCGCCTCTGTGCTTCTGCCTGTTCCAGAAGCTGTCAGGTTCTCTGGCGCACCCTCTCACCTGTTCAGACTAATTTCCTAAGTTCCAAATGTCTTAATTCTAAGTGATATGTCGAAGGTGCGGCTGGCAAAGAGTTTTGCAGTGTTGTCCCTGTGTGCTTTGCTTTTGTCAAACTGAGCACACACACACACACACACACACACACACATACTCTCTCTCTCTCTCTCTCTCTCTCTCTCTCTCTCTCAAACTGAGCACACACACACACATACACACATACACACACACTCTCTCTCTCTCTCACACACACACACATTCTCTCTCTCTCTCTCTCTCTCACACACACACACACACACACACACACACACACACACCGGGGTCACTGAGAAGAATAAAGGGTATTGTACTGAGTTGATATCCTTGAGCTGTAAGAGATTGCTTTTCTTTTTCTTCTCTCTGAAATGGTCTCACTGCATAGTCCAGGCTGGCTTCTAACTCACAACAACCTCCTGTCTTGTGCTCCACCTCACCTGGACAGCTATATTTTATTTCTTTTTTAATTGTTTTAGAGTTTAGTGCAACTTAGAAAAACAAAATTTCTGTTATTGATCTGGGGATACATGAATTTAAGATAAGTGTAGGACAAGAGGAAGTGAAGAAATACTCATGGCAATGCAAAGCAGGGGAAAGGTCCACAGTGATTTTTCTGGATTCTTTGCTGTGCTCTTATGTGAATTGCCTCCCACAGTGTGCAGACAATTCATGACAAGCATTGACAAGTTGTAGATACAGCGTTTTAAAGAAACAAAATAGGTTCTCTGTTTTATAAACATACTCTTTTATGTATCCCATTTGATGAAGATTTTAATCTACAATGACAGTTTCATAGCAGACAAATTGTATCCTATAAAAATAACAATAACTTATAAAATGTTTAAAGTCATACTTCATATGGGATTTTATTTATGGAGCAATAAGAGTCAGCCATAATCCTGCATGGCACCTTATATCATTGTAGCTATGCTGTGTTTAGGTTTCAGCCTTTTTCCTTTTAGGATTTTCCATCCTCCAGGGTTATATGTTTCTGTTTCACTTTGTCTTTCAGAAAAATTAGTTTAGCCTTGTCTTCCTTCCACTCACAGCATCTTGCTAGGTAACAAAATACCATGGACAGACAGAGAGAGGGTGGGGGTTTAGACAACTTATATTCATTTGTTGCGGTTTGGGAGGCTAAGGAGCTCAAGATTGCCATGCAGTCTGTAGGTTTGAATTTGGTGAAGGCTTTCTTACTGGCATACAGAGAATCACTTTCTATTGTATCCTCATATGACCTCCTTGTCTAATTCCCTTTCTTCCTCTTATGAGGGTGTTAATCCTCTCAGGGGCTCCTCATCTGATATAATCACTGTCCAAAAGTCCCCATTTCCTAACATTGGAAGTTATAACTTAAACATAGGAGTTTTAGGAAGGTTGTGGATACACAGTCAGTCAGGCAGTCAATAGCAGACACTGGTAGAGTCCATCTAAAAGCAGATCCCAGGAGAGACTAAGGGTCTTCAGTCCCCACTGTCTTTGGCTTAGCACTGTGCTTTTAAATCAGATTACCAGACAACTCTCCCAGACCCACAAGCTAGGGCTGGGTATAGTCAAGTGGTAAAGCACTAGCCTAGCCTTTGTAAGATCTTCAGTTTGATTCCTCGCATTGCAAACAACAAACAGTATGTGTGCTAGATATGACTGACATGAGAATGTCCTTAGACACAAACCTTAGGATTTCTGTTTTAGAATCTGGGAACGAGCACTTAGAAAGCTATTTTCCCCAAGTCCCCAAACCGTCTTATGAAATGTAGGCAGGAAAGAATAACAGAAAGTGTAGATATAGGCAGGGTCAAATATGTAAGATTTCATAATTACAGCATGATTTATTTCTTACTTTTCTTCATAGATTTTAAATTTCTGTCCCAATTAAGTTACATGAAAATTTCTCACCTGACTTTTAAAAGAATTTTACAGTGAAGTTACTATACATTCATTCACAAAAAGATAGACCATTTTCTCTGCCTTAACTCACTCACAGTCCTGTCAGACTATTTTCAGGATATAGCATTAATTCCTTTGAGATGCAATATATCCCAGAGCGTTGACATCCTGTTTAAGTTGATATTAATCCTGTGACTATATCTTTTTAAAAATTCTGAAAGGACTGGTTTTTATGTATTTGGTATCTTAATTGGTATTGGTTCCTGTAGTTGTCTAGCTTTCTTTTTTTTAATTATTATTTTTTTCTATTTGTATATTTCTTCTTTTATTTTCTTTTTTTAAATTATTTTTATTAGGTATTTTCTTCATTTACATTTCCAATGCTACCCCAAAAGTCCCCCAAACCCTCTCCCCCACTCCTTCCCCCCTCCCACTTCTTGGCCCTGGCATTCCCCTGTACTGAGGCATATAAAGTTTGCAAGACCAATGGGCCTCTCTTTCCACTGATGGCCGAGTTGTCTAGCTTTCATAGTATCTACCATGCAATTTACTGATATGAATCTACCCACTGGGACAAATTCTGGATGTTGTGTTAGCCATAGTAGAATCAAGGGTGCCAATGACTTTGTGGGTGAAATATATGTTAGTATGATAAAAATTTCAGTTGTGAGATGAAAATAAATGGGAAGGGGTCACATATAAGGCCAGGAGATCACCAAGAAGCTTCTTTTCTATGTGACAGAGGCAGTTTTATGTTTACCCCTTTAAGACCTCTGTTATCTTCTCACAGTAGGGCCTCTTTGTAAAGAAGAGCTTTTAAAAGCCTAAAAACTGTATTATGTTAAATGGGCTTTAAACTGAGAGCTGAGGGTTAGGATTCTGGGGAGCTAAGGAGCAATATTGTGTTAGGAGGCATAGTAGATATGTCTGTACATGAGGCCATAGCTTATACCCACTGTTGAGTGGGGGGATGTAGGGTTGTGGGTCCCGAGTCCACTTTACCACAGGGTATGGGTGCTTGGGGAGGCAGGACAAATATCCTGACAACCTCTAGGACACTCTCATTAATGTTTCTTCTAACAAGATAAGATTTCAGTATGGTTTTTCATTTCTTATTCTCTGGGAAGTTGTCACCATCTTTGTTTTAAAACAAGCAAACAAATAAAACTTTTAAAAAAGTACAAAACCCAAAGTGATAATTCATAGCCATGATCTTCACTCTACTAATATGTGCAATTTAGTTATGTTTTAGTATGCTCACAAAGTTGTGCAGTAATTACCTGCATTTTCAGAACAATTTCATCACCCTTAAAAGAAACTTCATACTCAATAATTTCTACCTCCCAGCCCCTCTCCAGCTGCTACAGCTTAGCAACCTTCCTGTAACATACTGTTTATAATTTTCCTGCTTACCCCTTCTGAACATTTCATATAATGTAGTCATACACCATGTAGACTTCTGTGTTTAGCTTCTTTCATGTTATAGTAGTTTCTTAAATGTTAATCCATACAGTTTATGCTAATCCCTTTTTGTGGTAAATAATATCCCATCACATGTACAAATGTTACAATTTATTCATTAGTTGCTAGACGTTTAGGTTGTCTTGGCTGTAAGAAACAATTCTGCTACTAGTATTAACCCATGTACAAGGCTTCTGTAGGAACTTGTTTTCAGTACTGGGATAAAACAATAGCATCTCTCAGGCTAGGCAGATGAAGTTGTACAAGTTCTTTCTCTGTAGACCATGCTGGGCTGAAACTCTCAATCATTCTGATCATACTTCTTATATTACCATGCCCAGCAAAACATTATAAAAACATTCATTTTTATTGAATATTAGCCTATGGATAGAATTTACAGGTCATGTGGTACTTTCTGAGGGATTGCCAATCTATTTTCAATAGACATCGAAACATTGACTATATGTGTTACCTTATCACTATCTGTGTATGAGTTTCAGTTTTCCATGTACTTTCTATTTTTTATTGTCTGTCCCAGTATCATTCTATGAACTCATGTCTCCTTGTCAAAACCATTTTTTTTTTATGTGCTACACTTCTTCAGGAAAGCTGAGTGAGGACAGAAGAAAAGAAAGAATTTAGAAGTATCTATTTTGTTTTCTTATAAAAATAACCTGGGCGTGGTGGTGCACACCTTTAATCCCAGCACTTGGGAGGCAGAGGCAGGCGGATTTCTGAGTTCGAGGCCAGCCTGTTTTACAAAGTGAGTTTCAGGACAGCCAGGGCTATACTGAGAAACTCTGTCTCGAAAAACCAAAAAAAAAAAAAAAAAAAAAAAAGCATTTGAATAGGGCTATGGAATCAGTACAGTCACATTTAGGCATCATATTATCAGCATAGAGGAGATTTTATTACCCTGGGGGGACAAGTCAGGCCTGCCTCAGGATAGGGCAAAGACAGCAGGTGGTGTTTCTGCAGGAGTGGTGTTAGGAGAAAAAGGTAGTGTCTGTAAGGATGAGAGGGTAAGTACTGATTGGACAAGTTAGCCAGTGTAGCCAAAAAAATGAATTTTGACTGCTGGACCTTGATGTTTTGATAGTTGGACCTTGGTGATCAGCTTCAGAAATGAGTTAGGCATAAGGAAATGGCCAAATAAGGGGCTAAACTTGGTAGAAATGTAATCTCATGATTTAGCAAGGGAGTGGGAGAGCAAGGGAGAGAGGGCAAGATCTCTGGTGCTGTGTATGCAGCGCTCCGGCTGTTAGGCCTTCAGCGTTGACTCTCTTGGTTTCTGTGATGATCCCCAGTTGTGTGTTCCTAGCCTTAGCCTTTAATGAGCTTGAGTAGCCAACCACTTAACTGTCTCTACTTCAGTGGACACTGGGCATGTGGAACTTTGCATTTCCCAGACCAAACCCAATCTTCTCATCCTTTACTTTCTTATTTCTCTAAATGGTGCCAGGTGCTGGGGGAACTCCTCATGTTCTTGCCTCCTGTTTCCCATTCTTCAGACCTAGTTAATCAGCTGAGCTGTTTTTGTGTTCAACATTTAGCCATTCTTGTTCTGATCGCTTCTGTCATGCGTGTGTGTGTGTGTGTGTGTGTGTGTGTGTGTGTGTGTTCATGTGCACACATGCGGAGCACATATGTGGTCGAGGGGACTTGTAGAAGTCACTTCTCTCCTTCCGCTGTCTGGGTTCCAGGGGTTGAACTCAGGTGGTCAGGCAGGGTAACAAGTGTCATTAGCCACTGAGCGCCTTCTCATCATGAACCAGCACAGGTCTTAAAATTTCCTTACATGCTGCTTTATCAGAACATTGTTTTAACTTCAGTATCAATGGCTAACAGCTAGGCATTTTCTGTTATTATTGTTACAAATCTCTTTTGAGACATTTTGACTATTCGATAGCGTATGCTGATTTGTTTATTTTCTAGCTTATTTACTTCAAGACAATGGAGGATTTTTATCTTTGGTTGGCTGCTGTTTGTGCATAGCCTAGAATACCATTTAGTTAATAATAGGTACTCAGCAAATAACATTAAATAAATAGGTATTTCATTTCTTCTCCCTTGAATCACTTGTAGCATTTGTGCTGCCAGTCTACAATGGGTGAGCCCTTAATCTTTCCATACACTTTGGAAAGGTGTCCATATATTTTGGTACTGTCTTCCTATAACTTGATTTCTTTATATATAAATTTGCAGTAGTTCTAGGCCTTGAGATCTCATTTGAAAGATGTTTTCCTCATAAGTACTAAGGATTATGATGATAATATAATTTTTATAACTCAATCTAATTTTAATAGAATAGTGTGGACCCTATTAGCTAAGCACGTGGTAATAAACTTCTATTATAGCACCCTAGGATATAATATTATAATATAATAATTTCTTATTACTGTGGTTCCACTATAAGGATCTCAGTTATATGCACACTGAGCTTTCATAGTTTAAGAATAAATATCCAGAATAAGAATTTGCCATTGAGAAACTTGTCTAAAATGTAAAATGCTATTATCTAAGGGGATTTTTCACAAAATATATCTGTATATTTAAATTGTACCGTTTTGTTTTAATAAGTCATTCTTAATCCACATTACATGTTTTCACCTGAAATTCCAGATTAAGTGCCTTTAGCTCTTGTCTCACCTTCTGTTTGATTTAATGCAATTGCCAAAGAGAAGAACGGTTAAAATTAGCTTTGCAGAGAATGGTCTAGTGTATTAAATAATTAAGGAAGACATGAGAGTGACTGAAACTTGGATCCTGTAGTCATTTGTAGGAAGGCTTGAATTTTAACTTTATATTTGTATGTTAATGTGCTGTGTAACAGTGAGGGTTATAATATTGCTAATCTTTCTTCTGTAATGTAAAATGAATAACCAGGACAGTGAATAAGACCACAAAAAGCAAATAAGTATAATAAAATGAGCAATAATGCTTGCTGTAGGTATTACTACTGTTAATGCTTTTTAACATTGTGCATTCCTTGGTTAAGTGATGCTGGAAAGATTATCAGGTAAAGAGAGTCAGAGCTTCAAATAGAGCAATAAAATGCAAACATATCACTTCTGCTTTGCTAAATGGTGCAGGCACAACTGGCAGTTATCATGTAGAAGAATGCGAATTGATCCATTCTTATCTCCTTGTACAAAGCCCAAGTCTAAGTGGATCAAAGACCTCCACATAAGACCAGAGACACTGAAATTAATAGAGGAGAAAATAGGGGAAAGCCTGGAAGATATGGGCACAGGGGAAAATTCCTAAACAGAACAGCAATGGCTTGTGCTGTAAGATCAAGAATTGACAAATAGACCTCATAAAATTGCAAAGCTTCTGTAGGGCAAAAGACACTGTCAATAAGACAAAAAGGCCACCAACAGATTGGGAAAGGATTTTTACCAATCCTAAATCTGATAGGGGACTAATATCCAATATATACAAAGAGCTCAAGAAGCTGGACTCCAGAAATTTAAATAACCCCATTAAAAATGGGACTCAGAGCTAAACAAAGAATTCTTACCTGAGGAATACCGAATGGCTGAGAAGCACCTGAAAAAATGTTCAACATCCTTAATCATCAGGGAAATGCAAATCAAAACAACCTTGAGATTCTACCTCACACCTGTCAGAATGGCTAAGATCAAAAACTCCGGTGACAGCAGATGCTGGTGAGGATGTGGAGAAAGAGGAACACTCCTCCACTGCTGGTGGGATTGCAAGCTTGTACAACCACTCTGGAAATCAGTCTGGCGGTTCCTCAGAAAATTGGACATAGTACTACTGGAGGATCCCGCAATACCTCTCCTGGGCATATACCCAGAAGAAGTTCCAACTGGTAATAAGAACACATGCTCCACTATGTTCATAGCAGCCTTATTTATAATAGCCAGAAGCTGGAAAGAGCCCAGATGTCCCTCAACAGAAGAATGGATACAGAAAATGTGGTACATTTACACAATGGAGTACTACTCAGCTATTAAAAACAATGGATTTATGAAATTCTTGGACAAATGGATGTATCTGGAGGATATTATCCTTAGTGAGGTAACCCAATCACAAAAGAAGTCATTAGATATGCACTCACTGATAAGTGGATATTAACCCAGAAACATAGAACACCCAAGATACAATTTGCAAAACACAAGAAAATCAAGAAGAGGGAAGACCAATGGGTGAATACTTCATTCCTCCTTAGAATAGGGAACAAAATACCCATAAAAGGAGTTACAGAGACAAAGTTTGGAGCTAAGACAAAAGGATGGACCATCCAGAGACTACCCTAACCGGGGATCTATCCCATAATCAGCCGCCAAACCCAGACACTATTGCATATGCCAGAAAGATTTTGCTGAAGGGACCCTGTTATAGCTGTCTCGTTTGAGGTTATGCCAGTGCCTGGCAAGTACAGAAGTGGATGCTCACAGTCAACTATAGAATGGAACACAGGGCCCCCAATGGAGAAGCTAGAGAAAGCACCCAAGGAGCTGAAGGGGTCTGCAACCCTATAGGTGGAACAACAATATGAACTAATCAGCAACCCCAGAGCTCATATCTCTAGCTGCATATGTAGCAGAAGATGGCCTAGTCTGCCATCATTGGGAAGAGAGGCCCCTTGGTCTTGCAAACTTTATATGCCTAAGTACAGGGGAATGCCAGGGCCAAGAAGTGGGAGTGGGTGGGTAGGGGAGCAGGGTGGAGGGAGGGTATAGGGAACTTTTGGGATAGCATTTGAAATGTATATAAAGAAAATATCTAATAAAAATAAATTAAAAAAAAAGAATTTAATAATGATTGTGTTTAAAGGCAGCTCCAGTTCTCTATTCAACCAATGTAGCAAGTTCAGAATAGATAGATTCCCTTGGGGGCGCATACCTGATTATCACTTATCTAAAGCTACAGAATTGGTTCTTTTGTAGCACTTTGTCTGTTCCAGACTCACTGGATCATGTGTTCATTTGTGACTCCATATTCTTCTTTCTGTGTATGCTTCCAGCAGTAGAAGTGAGAGGAAGAGAAGGTACTCTCAAATGCTCTAGTTTTATTTTGAAAAGCAACAACACATTCCTAGAGTCTGAACCTTCAGTGAGATTACCAGATCTTGTGCGCTGTGTACTTCTCAGCTTTGCTGCCTTTTCACATTTTCATGGCTCCCCAGAGATGCTAGAGGCCAGTGCTTCCACAGTCACTGCAGGGTTTGTGTTGGTTTGTTTTGTTTTTGTTTTGTTCAAAAACCAACAAAAAAACCAAATCCCAAGACTACCTGCAGGCTGCAGCTTCAGTGGGTCCAGGTGGGGCTGAGAGCTTGCTTTTCTAACAAGTTCTGAGGAGGCTCTGGTTTGGTCAGCAAGTCACATCTGCCAACTGCAGCTGTATGTAATTTGAGTCTTCCCAGAGTGCTTGGCCCAGAGTTAGGCACATAGTATGCTCTCAATAAGTGTTAGTTGGTTCACTGCACCTAATGACACTGGAATGAAATATAAAGGCAAGATAAAGTATATTAAGGTTCTCCTTAGGGGCACTGCCTGACTCTCATTAAGACTGTCCTGATTTCTTTTCTGTCCTGGAGATGAGGGCTCAGTGCTAATTTTCGTGGCTCCTGTGGTCCCTGAAGTACTATCACTGCCGTGTAAGCCCAGGCTCTCTTTACCCTTTCTTTCTTGACTCATTTCAGGCAATTTACTAATAGCGTCCAACAGAGCCCGTAGGACTAATAAGTGAATGAGAATCCCTGTACTTTGCAAAGAATTTGGTAAATAAAATTTAACTTTGACTGTAGCTGCTTCCACTAAGCTAACATTTGACTGAGTTCCTGGAGAGAAGATATAAAAAGAAAAGAGGAGAAAAGAAATAAATTACGCTTGTAGAGAAAAAGATGGTTGGAATTGCTAAATTCATTGTTTATTTCTCTCACGATTTTCTGAGTGTAAGCATGTGAATATTTCCTCACCAGAAAAGAATTTTTAAGGATTGTTTGCCATATCATTTATATTCCTCCTATTAAAGCATTTTAGAGAGAAAGAGTATTTTCCATCATTAAAACAGGAAACGACAACAACAAAACCAAAACAAAACACAGAATAGCCCCAAACCAGCCTTTATAAGTTTTGTAAGCTTTGACTGTTGCAGACCCTTCACTACACCACAAGAAGAAAAATACTGTACACAGGTTTTAAATGTCTTTTCCATTGACTTTCTGAATGTAATTTTCACTCTGCCCACAGCCAACATATGAATTCAGTTTTCAGAGTACTGTTTTCCTTCGAGTCCCTAGGACATTAAGAGGATGTTTTGTGGATGAAAAGGACTTCAGCGGAAATAAAACTTAGTAAAACAAGTTTAAACAAAGTTAAGCAGGTGTCTTTAATTTGGGACTCCAGAGTGTTTGATGGTTGTTATGCACTGTGGGTAAGGAGAGAGGTAGGTATACTTTCAGACCTTATATAACCATGAATACCTCTGGTGCCGACACTGAGCCGAGCAGACTTTGGGAAGTACAGTGTACATCAAACCATTCATTCCCGAGTCAAGAGGACTCAGGGGTAGAAAGCGGAGCTCCTCATGCCGGTAGGAGGTCCAAAGTTTTGTTTTAATTTTGGGTGGAAGAGAAGTAGTGGGAATCTTTGGAAAGATGTAAGGTGGTAAAGAGTTTCTACCACATGGTTCTCTTACTAGTGAGAGAGACCTCAGGGCCTTTCTGGAATGTTGAGTTCTGTCTAGAGTTTTATTGAGATAGTGACTTTTTCATTCTCTAGTGCCTTTATTTGCACAAAGTTTCATTGTCTAATTCATCCAGTCTGATAGTATTGCCAGATGTACTAGAATGAAATGTTGCAGGGAAATTTTATATATGACCCCTTATTTCTGTCAAATTTCAAAATTATGGAAAATTCAAGTATCAATTTAAGGTCGAACCATTTACATCCTAAACAAGCTTGTGAATCTCTGCCAAGATGCACGAGGTGTTCTTTGCCAATTCATATTCTTTCCAGGCTCATTGTCTGCACCCCTCCCTATCCCTCCCCAAGGCAGTATTCTAGTTAGCAATACTCTGCCTGTAATGTTGCTTTTCCTGCTTACTAGGAAATGTCAGGGAGGTGTAGTTTGAACTGTGGAGGCTATTAATCTCTATGACAGTGTCAAAGGAAAGAGTACAGTTTTATAGCTGCAGGTTATTAACACTCCTGACAACAGAAAGTTGACATTTTTTTCTTTTCTTTGCATTTATGCTCTTGCATCTTGAAGAAAACTTGCAGTGAAGAGAACATGCATTTTACCTGTTTTAGTATTGCATTCACAAAATGGATGGGAACCCGAGAGTAGGGTTTTTTCAGGTTTGCAGTATAGTTGAACTTTTAATCTCTGAATGGTTATTAAGGATAGTAATTATTCACTGCCTCAGTCTACCTCTTGTCCCTCACATAAGTACTATCAGCATCTGGAAACAAGTCAACCTCATTTGACAGCAGTATCATACTTGTTAAGATGCACTGAGCTGTGACCAGGCATCCATAAGCATCTAAGGTGGAATTTGAGAATGCAGGCTTCCTGTTTTCTTACGGAGTAATCCAAACTTTTAACTTGATATAGTAAAGAGGACTGTCATTTTCTGTTTCAGCCAATCTGGTTCGTATTCACTGACTGTAATTATGAGTGGAGGTGTGTGAATTAGTTGGCTTAAAAACTCCAAATCATGCACACTTATAAATGTGTCGCATGCAAATGTTTCTAGTCTAGAATACCTAATTTAAATGAATGACAGGAGGCACAAACATCATTGGAATTGTGAGGAAAACAGAAATTAGATGTTACAGCCTTGTTTTTTGTTCTGCATGCTGTCTTCATGTGTGAGAAGCCAAGAAAACTACAAACTGTGTAGAGAATTGAGTGGGATCGTGGGTGTAACCTCTTAGCTTGAAGCATTGGCAAGAAAGAAATCATTTGTTTTCTGTGTGTTATTACGTAACCGTGAACACACTATTTTGTTTGTTTTTTAAGCCTTTACTTTTCCCTTGGTTAAAAAACGAAACGGACCTTCAGTCTTCCAAACACTGATGATGCTGCACTCTGTGTGTGCTTCTGTGCCTCTCTCTCACCTGCAAACTGCATCTCTGCATTGCAATGGGGACAGAAGTCTAGATTGAGAGCCAGGGCAGTTTGACTTACAGTTAATATTTTATGTCTTTAGAAGGTTACCTGTGTTCAGATGTGCTGGAGTTTGTCATCATTTTACCCTGTGTTCTAATATCAATAGGCTTTAACTAGTCCAGATTCCTTGTTTGTATCTAATAATTTTATCATCAATGTAGATGGAAAAAATGCTAAAGACATAGCTTGTGGAAACATGAACCATAAGCTCTGATTTTTTCCTTGTCCGAATCCTCTGTAAGATGCCTTTATTTGGTGCCTCTGCTCTTTCTCCCTTTGCCTCTCAGCTGTGTTTCTCCCTGTACTTCTGTTTCTCTGACTTACTCTTTTTTCTTTAAACATTTCTTATAATTTGATATTTGTATCTCTCATTTTCTGCACTACCCGATGTTTCCTGTACATAATATGCGTATCAGTTCCTAGAGTTTGAAATAGAAAAGGGTATAGAGAGACTGTTAAAATGTCTTACCATCTTTCTCTAGGCAATCACTTTTAAAACAGGATATAACTCACAGAAGCCAATGCTAAATGTGATAAAACTTATAAATTGTATCATTACACTAAAGGGGGTGCTAGCACATGACCAGTATGGAGAACTAGTAAATATCTTCGTAGATTTCCCTTGTGTTTCCTTTCTCAGGGCTGTCAGTAATAGTTGCTGGTCACACATAGCACCTGTGACCCATCAAGTCTTCAAAGGACTAGCAGAGGCAGGCAGTACTTGACTGGCTTTATCTGGATTTGTGGCTCAGCTGGACTGCTACAGCTTTCTTGCTCCCTCTGGGTTTTCTTGATGAACTGGCCTCCTGCAAGGGGAGGGAACCTAAAGGCAATGGGAGGAATTAATGAGCCACTGAGAATGTGGCTCTCTCAGAACAGAATGTTGCTTGTGTCCCGAACTCTTTGTCCCTAAAGTTTTCAGAGAAACCCAGTGTAAAGACTTTTAAAACATCATGCTTATGTTGATCTGTTTTGAATGGCAAAAGAAAATGGAACATTTAAAAGTCATTAAACCACATGGCTTGAGCATTCTGTTGAGCCTGGGTTTTAGAAACCTCTGGGACTTGCATGAGATGCTTGTTGCTACTAAAAGACAGAAATTGGGGCAAGTAGAAGACATTTATCATAATGTTGCCTTCCTTGAGCTGGGTTTGTTTTAATTTGGTACTTCTAGACCGTTATAAACTACTGTTGGGGAGGAAGGCTATTTTTCACTGGTTCACAGTTAAACGTAACTAGGTAGGTAGGTAGGTAGGTAGGTTGGTAGGTAGATAGACAGTCAGACAGACAGACAGAAGTAGGTAGGTAGATGGAGAGATAGATAAGTAGGGAGGTAGATAGGTAGATAGGTAGATACCTAGTATACTATACTCTTCCTTTAACACCGGTTTGAACAGTTTGTTTTCTATAGAGCTTGTTTCAGCTCTCAGTGGGTCTTTCTTCTTCATTACTGCATCGCTGCTCTTACCATCTGGATCTTATGTGCATCTGTTTTGTGTTCACTCCAGCACTTTCTACCCCAGTAGCTAGCAGCCTACCCTGTGGAGCCATGCCCATTCTCACAGTAGTTCATGGACACTACACACTAGTCTTCCTTGCCATGTCTCTTCTGTCTTACTTTTCACTCACTGCATCAATGAGCCTGTCTATCATTGCCTGCCTCTTTGCTTTTATCTTTATTGTTCTGCATAAAGCTACTATTTAGGTTGAAGGAAAGATCAGCAAAAAACCAAGTTCTGAGAGAAATCCACCTGTTTTTAAGACGTGTGCTATTTTTATCAGTCTGATCAAGATGCACGGGAGCATGACTGAACAGTCCTATGACTGAGCATTGCCTCCTTAAAACATGGCAACAGAATTCAGTGTGGAAGAGGATGGATTCTGAGCTAAAGAGCTATAGTCCTTGGTTTTTTAAAAACGATAGCTCTCCTTGAAAATCATTTGCCTTTTAGAGGCTTATTAAACAGGACATTTATAAACCAAATATGCAATGATTTGACATACTTTAAAAACATCTTTTCTATATTTCACATGAAGTGCTTTCTTTACATTTTGAATATTGTATAGTTGAACTGTAAGTATTTATCTTGGGTTTCTACTTCCTGTAATTTATGCAAGACATTTATTTCTTATAGGATCTTTAGCTTTTAGCTTTGCTTCTCTTTATGAGCTATCTTTAAAAAAAGTAATAACCTAACTAATGTATGTGAAAATGAACAAGATGACTCTATTTAGCCTATTTAGTGGTTATTGAATAACCATACATACTAAGTAAAAAGGGAAGGTACTATGTTAATATGGTTCCCGAACAGATTGTGTTCTTTTTATAGGTTTTATTCATATTATTGTAATATTTTATTTTTATTAATTTATTTTAGCTTTCTTAGTACTATTATAATGTATTATACTAATATTACTACTAGGTTTGCACTTGCTACATTTAAAACTAACTAATGAATACTTAATTGTGTGACTTATTACCAAAGATTTATTGAAGTGCAGGTGCAGCCAACCGAGAACTGATGAAAGGTCTGAGCTTCATATTTCCTTTATAAGATTCACCATATGATGCTTCTCAGACTGGAAAGATTTTTTGGTTTTGTGTGTGTTGTATGTAATATGTAAATGTATGTATTTGTTAAAACTATAATTAGGCAAAGTCTGAGAGGAGTTTAACAAGTAGAAGACATTTTTACACAGAGTAGAAAATTTAGTTTATGTGCTTTAGTTTTTATTATTGTGGTTCAGTTTTGTTTGATCTAGTCAGCTAAGATTGTAATTGTGTGTTCTTACTAAGCTCTAGGTGGTTTGAGTTCAGAATCACCAGAGTGGAACATCTCACTTATGTTTCTTTACATGGTCATTGGTAGGACTTTAGGTAGCAGCCTTTGGAATATCAGATGGATTTTTCCCTGTTGAGAACTAACTAGTACAGTGCAGTATGTTAAAGTAAAAAACTAGCTTCATATAGGGAAAAATAGAATTCTATTCTGTAGTAGTTTTCGTCAGGTGGGCACTTATGGATTTTGGTGAATGTCTCTAGTAGTAACCATGTAAAGCTTGTACAGTAAACTCTGTTGATATTTTGTTTGATCCTAGCGTGGCTCCCAAGTAGCTGGTCCTCATGTTATAGTGGAACTTACAGTAGGGAACTGTAACATGGGAAGATGAAGGCAGTGGCTTTGGATTCTAGAACTAGTGTGCTGTGTGTAGAGAGCACATGATTTCAATATCTGCGGGTTTCCATAGTGTCTGTAGCTGCTCTGTACCAGTATTTCAGAATTTGTCAGATACCTAAATGTGAAATTTCATGTGATGTTATTTAATTTGGTGTTTTCATTAGAACCTTTAAAAAGGTTTCTGATTTATTCTTTATTTTTGCTTCTCTCTCTTTCTCTCTCCCTCTCCCTCTCCTCTCTCTCTCTCTAGAAAATCAAGATTATAACAAAATTTTATTCTCAGGGCAAGGACACCTTAAGAAAACCAATATATCAATAGCTTTAAATTACAAATCATAAACATTGTAATTGTGTGATGTTTTCTTCGTTCCTTCCCCCCAGACACTTTGATAGCAAAATGTCGCATAACATTCTTTTGTTGCTTGGGTAAACTGTTAATTAGTTTTTCTTCAATAGACCATCTTTTCAGTTAAGTAAATGAAGTGACCTGATATTTTTTACATTTTCTAGTGCAAAATCCTACTTCGTACTGTTCTCGGTCCTTTCTGTGACCTGAGAAGCAGAGCTAAGGGAATGAATGCACTCATGCATCCAGCTCCATCCCAACCGTGTCGATTACGAGAAATAGCTCACTATCATTTTCCCTTTTAAGACTCCCAGGTATCAACAAATCGTGTCTTTGTTGTATAAAACACGGATTTTAATGAACCAAACCAATCTCTGAACATTTGTAGACATTTGATTCTTCTCCTGTAGCTCATCTTGATTATATGTTTAACAGTTATGGTTATAGGTTTTATTAATATTATTACAAATACTATATTTAAATGATTTTTAAAAATAAATATAAATATCCTGGTGTGGTATGACACATTGCCTATAATCTAGGCACTAGGGAGTCTAAAGCAGTAGAAACAAGACTTCAGGGTCAGCTCAGGCTACATAGCAAGTTACAGGCTAGCTATGGAGACATCATGAAACTCAGTCTAAAAAAACTAGGGTTAGAAAGTGAAGATGTGCAGAAAGAAAGAAAAGAAAGTCCATTTTGATATTACCAAATATTACCACAACGAATTTTGTTATATACTTGCTAGTATCTTTCGATAGCAACAAGTTTCCAAGTTTTTCAAGTTGTGAGGAGTGAATTAATCTACATAAGTCAGTTAATCTAGAGTCTGACATAAGGAAATACACAGTAAGTACTCTTGATTCTGTGTGAAAGCTTGTACATATTTGTATAGCTGTCATATCATACAACAGATATCTTTGATTCTGTCCTACCTCTCCCTCAATAAAGCTTTGATTTTCATGTCTTTTTTTTTAATTAGGTATTTTCTTTTTTTTATATATACTTTTTATTAGGTATTTTCCTCATTTACATTTCCACTGCTATCCCAAAAGTCCCCCATACCCTCCCACCCACTCCCCCTTTTTGGCCCTGGCATTCCCCTGTACTGGGGCATATAAAGTTTGCCTGACCAATGGGCCTCTCTTTCCAGTGATGGCCGACTAGGCCATCTTTTGATACATATGCAGCTAGAGTCAAGAGCTCCGGGGAACTGGTTAGTTCATAATGTTGCACCTACAGGGTTGCAGATCCCTTTAGCTCCTGATTTTCATCTCTCCATCCTTACCTGCCATCCTGTGATTGCTTACTCTCCTGTCACTAGGAAGAGTGTGCTTGGTACCCAGGGCAGTGCTTCCTGGACTCAGAGGGATGTTTAAAAATGCATAGATGTTTTTTTTGAAGAAGGCTCTCGCTGTGTAACTTAGGTCTACCTCTAACTTTTACTCGTACTGCATCAGCCTCCCCAAAAACTTCAATTATAAGTTTATTTACTATCATGTTGACTCTAGATTTTGACAGTGAAAGACTTTTAAAACTAGCTATTCATTTACTTCACATATTTTAAAAAGAAGTAGATGATAAATGTACGTTTAGATTATCTTTTAGCCCTTGGGGGCTCCCAGAGAATGAACCACCAACCAAAGAGCAAGCATGGTTTGGACCTAGGCCTCCTGACCCCCACACTTATGTAGCAGGTGTGCAGCTTGTCTTCATGCAGATCCTCCAACAACTGCAGTGGGGACTGTCCCTGACACTGTTGCTGCCTGTGGATCCTACTCCCCTAACTGGGACACCTTGTCTGGCCATAGTGGAAGAGGATATGCTTAGTCCTGCGGTGACTTGATGTCCCAGGGGGACCTCCCATTCTCAGAGAAGGGGAGAGGCTCTGTGAGAGGAGGGAATAGGACTGGGGGAGGGCTGCAATCAGGAAGTAAAGTGAATAAATAAATAAATAAATAAATAAATAAAAGATTCTCTCTTAGGGGCTGAAGAGATGGCTCAGATGTTAAGAACACCGATTGTTCTTCCATAGGACTTGGGTTCAAATCCCAGCACTCACATGGCAGCTCACAACTGTCTGTAACTTCAAGATCTTACATCCTCACACAGAAATACTCACAGGCAAAATACTAATGTATATAAAATGAAAAATAAAATTAGAGAAAAGATTCTTTAGAAGTTGTGTTTTAAATAATTTCAGGATATGATAACATGTAATTTTAGTACTTCAAAGATGGAGGCAGGAGAATCTGTAGTTGAAGATTATTCTCAGCTGCACAGTGAGTTTGAGGCCAGCCTAGGCTGTTTGAGATCCTGTATCAGAACAGACACTCATGTCCTAGTTGATCGTGTTCATAGGGGAAACTCTGTGAAACTCTGTGGCAGACCTCTAGTCTGTGTACTGTTCTATGGAACCATCAAGTGACCCACAGAGAGCAAATGAAGGATAGGGCACTAGGGTGAAACTGTTGAAATACTTTGCTAGCATAGTTTGTAATATATGTCTGCGAACTATTGTTGATTATAAATTTGATTACATTATGAATGTTACCATAATGGTCATAATATATAGCCCATGTGTTATATATTTGTGCCAATTTCTGTTGGACAGAAAACAGAAAAAAATGAAAAGACATTCTCATATTTCATAATTTTAACTCCTTTTCTATTTTACTATTCAGTATGAATTACAACTGAAGAGCATTCACACAAAA
This sequence comes from Mus musculus, assembly GCF_000001635.26. NCBI lineage: Eukaryota > Metazoa > Chordata > Mammalia > Rodentia > Muridae > Mus > Mus musculus. Next base: position 6,822,295 of record NC_000068.7, on the reverse strand, counting down.
TTATTAATAGGTTTTCCATTTGTAGAATGTCTTTAAAATTGATGCCCATTAATTTTGTATTATGGTATCATTATAATCATATTTTACACACCTGGATTTCTTTTTCAAAGTTTCTGAATTGAAATAACAGAGGAAAATAGGATGTGTTGGTTTGGTGAGAGACAGTGCTAAAGACACAGTTTTAATATTAGCAGACAACCCAAGCTAAGAGAGTGCATTGAATTTGTTTTTATTTTGTCGTCCATGTGCTCTCATATATCATGAGTCTATGAGTGGATAAGTAGAATTCACGTGCTCGATTTGAATACTTTTTATATCGGTCCTAAACCTGTGGAATGAAATCTGAAGAAGAAAACAGTTTTATTTTGCTGCCCAAAGTTTGCATATGTAGAAGATACAGCAGAAGTAGTAGACTGAGTACAATGCTGGAGCAGTCTCCATGCTGAGCAGTCCCCGTGCTGAGAGCTCTTGTGTGCAGCCTTCCTGGTTTGCTTCCTTCCCCTCTCTCCATCTGCACTGTCCCCTATCTGGCCCTTGCTGAAGGTTCCTCTTCAGTCCCTACTGCTGTATTATTTAAACCCCATCTACAGCACATGCTACAGCAGTGCTCAAATCTGCTTTTCTATCAGAAAACAAAGCTTTAAAAGCAGCCAGGGGAGCCACACAGATGAGTAGAGATTTTGTGACAATGGCCTAAATCCAGGAAATGCATTTAGAGTTTTTGTTTTAGGTAGAATTAATTGACTTCAGCATGTTTGTCCATTGAAAATGGAGAATATTTTTTTCTTTTCCAGAGACTCAGGATTTCTATTCTATGTATTGGTGTGTGTTTATCATGTACTTATATCCCATCATTTATTAAAGACTTTAGTGTGCATTTAGGACCCTACAAATAATTTATTCCCATGTACATTATACCACTTATGTATTCCCTGGTACTTATAGGGTTATTCCATAGATGAAATATTTTCATGCAAAATGAATAATTACATATTTTGATAGCACAGCTGGGAATATATAACAGATAGCATGTTCTATAGTTTGTAATCCATCAGTTGGTAATTTTTTTTTACCCACCTTTCCCACATTGACAGATAAAGAGAAGGAACTCTAAGATTCAGTTAAAAGTAGATGTCCTACTTGATACACAGTAATGTAAAAGGTAGAGAGAAATGGGTATGTGTTATTGAATCTTTAAGGAAACGAGGCATTAAGGAGGCTTTTGAACTTTATACCAAGAGAACTGAGATGAGAAAGAGCAAAAGTGAAATGTGTACAGAGAATGCTGATGCATTTCTTGGTTAGAAGCCTCACTAAACATTTTAGAGCTTGCAAGGCAGATGGGATTAATTTTCATTAGCACAGCAGACCGCTAATCTTAGGGGGTAAAGAGGATGCTAAGTGCAAGTGCTAGAAACAAACCATTTTGAACTACAGTTGCATTCTAATCAGGCTGAGTGGATAAACATTAGAAGTAACTCGTGAATGTAAAGCAAAACAGAAATGATAAAAGCAGGGAAGCTTTATGTAGTGGAAGACAAAGGCTTTAAAGAGGAACCTGAGGCCTTAAGCCCAGTTCTTATCTACCTGTGTCTGAGGGTCAGTGAGAACTAGTGAGCCAAGGAGTCTAGTCACCTGCTGGGATTAAAGGCTTGCGCATGCCACCACTGCCTGTTTTCTCCTTCTTTATCCTACCTCCATCTTTGCATTCTCTTAAAAGAAGTAAGAGGTAAAACACTATGAAAATACTTTCCCAGCTAAGGGGGAATGTGTTGTCTGAAGGAAAAAATATGTGAAATTTGAGTGTTTAAATCTTCTTTTCTGGAGCCATTGGAGATTTTGGTATATTTCAGTTGGGTTTGATGTTTAAATGTGATTGATGTAAAAGAGTATACTCTTTATTTATAGATAAAATATCTTGCTGCAGACGGACCTCACTTGGGTCCTTGGGTTCCCATTACAGGTGGGCAAGGAGTTGGCACAGATGACAAATACAAACACAAGAGAGTATGGTATCTGAATGTATTTTTGTCAAAGAGAGCATCAGTCTTTTATATTACAGGAAACAAAGAAATTAAGTGATATATTAAGGCCATTCAAGGTACATTGAATTTATCTGATGCAAAATTACTTTTACAACAAAACAGAGGAATGCGTACTTAAAACCTAACTGGAACCAACTGGGATAAAATCAATGTTAACAACTGGGATCAAAAGCAGCCCCACCTAAGGTCAGCTTAATCTTACAAGCCAGGGGCAGGGGTTTCATGCCCTTGCCATAGTTCCAATTCTAGTCTATTGTATAGTCCACCTTCCCCCTAGGCCATTGTAAATTCCTGTGTCTGGGTGTAACTCGCTATCTATCCTTCTAAGTATTTACTCTAGTTCCTCCCTAGACCACAACCTTCCTTCTTCCTAGATAATTGTAAATTCTTGTGTATGGGAGTAGCTCAGCTATTATTCTAAGTGATAGTGTGGGGGGACTTTCTACTAATAAGAAATGTAGTCTGCCATACATAACTATAATAAGAATTCTAAACTTACTTTGCTAAGCTTGCCCTGAGATTTCTAACACTATGTAGTAGATAGCAAAGCCTGATTTCTTTCACTGGCTCTCTTACAATACTAGAGGCAATTCTGAATGTCACTGAATAGGCAACATTCTTACTGAATTCAAAGCCCATGGTGGGCTCAAGAACTACCTAGGGTATTGGTGAAAGCCAGGAAGCAAAGTTCAATTTTGCTTAGGTATTTGGCAAGTCGTTGCTTGGAGACACCTATAATAAAACAATACTGAGAGAAAGCACACAGATCCGCTCACCAACTAAAGCAAGGACATTGGAGCATTCGTTATACAGGATGCCACGGTTCCAGGAGACTAAGTTTCCATGAACTTTTCACCTCTGTCCAGGTTTCTAGGCCTGTCGCACTGGTCACTACTGGAGTGGATGTAGCAATAGCTGACTAGTTTGGCCTGAGCTCAGCCATGAGATAATATTTTAGTGCTTTTCTATCTACAAATTGTCTTCCTATAGGCATAATATATTTAGCTGTGCCTGCCAATGGTATATCTTCTTGATTAAAAAAAAAAAGATATATTTAAAAGAGTTCCACCATACCTTTTACACCTGTTAGCTTTAGCAGCTTTCCTTGAATGTGTTGTATTAAAGTATGAAGTATAATGGTTTTCACTAACCACTCACACACTTTGGGAGTGGAATTGTTCTCTTTCCTTTGGATGTGAGACAAACTGTAGAAAAGGTTAAAGCTCTGTCCACGCTCTGTGCTTCGACCAGAACTGTTGCTCAGACACAGGTGTTCCTAGTCACATTCCAGCACTTTCTCCATCCTCTCCCTTGGCTCTGTCCCTTGGTGATGCTGTTTCAGTGGGTCAGCTAACATGTGTATTCTGATCCTTAATCCCTGACTTTTCCACTTGATGTGAATGAAATTGAATGTTTTGTTTTGAAATGGAGAGAGAATGCTTCAGTGCATCTATCTTTACAGTGTACCTAATAACTTGGTCAGCCTCACAGGAATGATGGGATGTTTTTTGGACATTTTGGTGAGCTGGAAAGCAAACTTTTGGGAGAATTTACTAAGCAAGTTAAAAAAAAAAAAGGGCAATGTGTTTTTTTGTTTTTTATTTTCATAATGAAGTATTTCTCTTGTCTCATAGTCCTTCTTAAGGAAAAGCCTGCTGGAAGCAGAAATTAGGAAAGATGATGAAACACAGACCGTGTTATGTCTCCCATATAGAGGAAGATTTTAAACCTCTAGAGTTCAAAGAAAAGAGCTGTGCAGCTGCAGTGAGCTCGTGGCTGCACACTGTCCGAGTGCCCTGGAGGCAGAAGATGGACAGTACAGGGAGCAGGCTTACCCTCCAGCTCCTTAGAGAAGAGTGCTTTCACTTCTGGAGTCTTTGTAGCAACTTTTCTTGACTCTCTGAAATCTCTAACTTAAGTTCCCATCTTTTGACAGTGAGATGAGAACATAAAATGTAAATTCCTAAAGTTTATCAGATTTCAACCTTGAGATGCTGGTCTGTCACAGCTTAGATACTTAAAAGTGCTGTGTTGGCCCATTGTTTTCTTTCTCTGATTCCTTTAATACAAAAGTTTCTGAAATGCTGATCTTTGAAATTAGGAGGCCAGACCTCAGAAAAGAAAAGAGAACAAAAAGGAAGTGAAGAAGTTCCTAGCTGGTGCTGCAAACCAGCTTCCGAGTGCAAAAGAGCACAGAACATTTGAAGGCAAAGCTCAGTTTGTCTCACATTGCCACAAAACCATTTGTCCTTGGAAAGACCACAGAATTTGACTTTGCTCAGCTGCCTGAGATAACATGGAATATGCTTTGCATTTTAATTTACCCCATAGATACTAAGTAAGCATCATTCAAACACCTGCTACTGTAGGGCAGATGTGGGTGCTGCTTTTCTCGCACAAAAAGCCATTTGTACTTCCTAAGGACTAAGGTAGCTACAGGCCAGATCCTACCATTGTAATATGACTGACTATAGAAAACGCTGCTTTGGTTATAGGACATACTTTCTGTGGTGTAGTGTCCTAGTGTTCCTGGTGTTCTTCCTATTACAGCCTCACACTACTGTATTTTACCTCTGCTGCATGTTAGCAATTCAGGGTCATCCTTCTCTGATGCGCTTTTGAGGAGGAGTGCTTAGAAATACGCATGCTACATGTAAAGAGGTAGAAGTGCTTAGAAATACGCATGCTACATGTAAAGAGGTAGAAGCCTGTTAAATATTTGCTTCTTATTTGAAATCTGTGAAGGAAGTGCTTAGAAATCATTCCATGAGAAATACTGATTTGAAATGGTTAATCAGCTACTATAATACTTGTGATTTTCCTATTAAAACATAAGCATAGAGACATTAAAAGTAATTATTGAAGCTGTAGTATTTTAATTATCCGTTTTTACTTCAAACACATTTCCCTGTTAGACATCCTGTGCATCATTTTCTTTTTAAGAGTAATTTGGAATTACAAATTTTACATGAAAGCATCATGTAAATAAGGTTTATTACTTCATTTGATACTAAGTAAGACATAATTAGAAAATGCTTTCATATTTTAAGTTTGAATATTGGACTGTTTTGAGATGTCATACCAGTATGGCAATTATCTTTAAATAAAAAGAAAACTTTTCTAGTTTATCAGTATACATGGGAGAGTATTGTATACTTAAGAATTCAGTGTATCTCCACACATGCCTATAATATAAGTACTCGTGAAGCAGGGACAGTGGTAGGAGTAACTCTCTGGGTTCAGGCTAGCCTTGTCTACATTGCCTACATAGTGAGTTCTAAGCCAACCAAGGTGACACAGTGAGACCCTGTTTAAAACAAAAGAAAACATAACAATGTTACACTGATATATTGGTGGTTGTCACTTTTGTATATACATGAACTTTAGTATTCTAAAAACACTGATGCTCAGGTGGCTTGCTGGCCAGCTAAGTCATAGTCTCTGAATGTGGAGCTTCAACATTTGGCATTTGGGGTTGTTGTGTTGTTTTGTTTTGTGTTGTATTGTTTTGTTTTACCTTAGGTAGAAAGAGGAAGAAAAGATGTGTTCTTTTGCACTCTACATGAATATTGTAATGTAGAGCTGTGTTCATTGGAGTTGTAGTCACTCAGTTGTATTACAACAAATGCTAAACACTCATACATTTGTTCAGAAAAATACCTTGTGTGGCTGCTGTGTATGGCAGGCCTGACTGCCAGCTCCTTCTGGAGAAGACTCCATCAGGATATCATCCTAGAGTTTATATTTTAGTTCTGGTCAAAGATATTTCAGTTTTCCTTAAATCTGTGTGTACCGCTAGCAGAATCATCTCATTTTCTGTGGCAGACTTAAGGTAATTTGTGGGTACAGCTGAGGTTCTGGTCAGCTCACAGGGCCTCACCTTTGTTTTCTTTAAGACTTTTGGGTCTTGTTTCTTCTCAACCACATTCTTTATTTGAATCAAATCACTGTTTACCAAGGTCAGTCCCACCATCCTCACCTCATAATGAGTATGATGGATTATGTTTTGTTTGCATGTAGCAGAGAAAGGGTCTTGCTCAGTAGTCAGCAGCGTTTACAGCCTGTGCAGATCTGAGTTTGGTTCCCATTGCCCACATCCAGTGGCTTATACCACCTAAAGCTCCGGCTCCAGGCATCTGATCCCCTGTTTCAACCTTCTGAGAACATGTGCACGCACTTAACGTATGTGCACACACAAGCAAATAAAATAAATAAAAATATCAAGAAACAGTTGATTGAGTTTGTATAACTTTAGTTTCCAGAGTTAAAGCCAGATAGGATACCTTTTAAAAAGTGAGTATTCAAAAGTATTGTTTAGATATGAAAGATTTGGAATGATATGATGGCTTAGCAGGTAAAGGCATTTGCCATCAAGCCTGATATCCCTAGTTCCATTCCTGGAACCCACATAGTAGAAGGAAAGAGCCAACTCCTTCAAGTTGTTCTCTGACCTCTGTATGTGCACCATAGTGTGTGAGCACTTTCAACACAAAATAAGTAAAGATGTAATTTGAAAGAAATAATTAAATATTTGAAATTATTCTGGTATTTTGAACTGTTCTGCTTTAAATGTAGTCTAGTTATCACAGTCTCTTCGGTACCTTTATAACAGTCTCTATCTATGTTCAATAACTACAAAAATCTTGATATATAGAGCATGAACATCAGGGATGAAATTCACATTCAATTAGGCCAGAGCCTCTTTACTGACCTAAATAACAGTTCATTCATGAGATAATGTGACTTACAGCCAGAGAGAGAAATCTATTGCCTGAGCTGGGGAAGCCTGGCATAGCACAAACTCTTCAGTGGTCAGAAAATCATCTAAAATTAGACCAGGCAGGAAAAATAGTGCAGAGATTTACAGGTCTGATTTCTATTTCAAGAATCGTTCTTTCTCAAGCTGTGTGTATAATTAGTTGTCTAGATTAGACCTGGTAATCCTGCAGTGCATGCCTTTATTAGTACAAAACCCTTATCAAAGGGATTTTGTGATTAAACAATTTTTATATTTTAAACTTATTTTGTTTGTTTTTTATAACTTGGGAAGTTCACATTTTGTCAAAGAATTTCTTCTTTGGACAGTTGGTCAGTGTATCTTGGGAACTTGAGATAGCTGCAAGTTTGGCAAAAGTTGTCATTACCAGAGTGACAATCCCTGATTTAGAAATGAATGTAGTGTATTGTGTATGTAAGTGTTGGCATTTGTTTCATAAGGTTTCTATTGCTGTGATAGAGCACCATGATAAAAAAAAACAACTTAGGCAAAAATGGTTTATTTTAGCTTATAGGTCCACGCCACAATCCATCAAGAAAGGAAATTGGGGCAGGAAAACAAGGCAGGAACCTGGAGGCAAGAAATTGAAACAGAAGTCATGACAGTACGTTGCTTATTGGCTTGCCCTTCAGGGTTTACTGAACCTACTTTCTTATAGCACAATGGTTCTCAACCTGTGGGTCATAATCCCTTAGTCTAACGTCTGTCTCCAAAAACAGTTACATTATGATTCATGAAACCAGCAAAATTAGTTATGAAGTAGCAACAAAAATAATTGTATGGTTGGGTGTCACCACAATATGAGCAACTGTGTACAGTTTTATTAAAGTGTTGCAGCATTAGGAAGGTTGTAAAGCATTGTCATAGTAGAATCATTCTCCCAGGGGTAGCACTGTCCAGTGAGCTGGTACTCCAACATCAGTTAACAAGAAAATGGTCCATGGCTTGCCCATGTTCTGATATGGAATTGTCTCAATTGAGGATTCCTCTTCCAAAAAGACTCTTGTATCAAGTGACAGAAAAACTAGTCATTGATCATTTACTTGCTGTTTGAAAATATGAGATTATCTTGCCCCTTTCAGATTTCTTCCCATAAATCTGCCATTAACTTCTTAAATCTGTTAGAGGAAACTCCTTAAACCAGAAAGACATAAACTAGTAAGATTCTTTAAAAAAAAACCGAAAAACAAACAAACAAACAAAAAACCAGATGGGTCAGAACAAATTCATAAAACAAGTCATTTTAATATCCAGTGAATAATTTGTTGGCTAAAGGTTTCTGATCATTTTAATTAGTGGTTTTTGATTTATTAATGTCAAAATTAGAAAAGAATAAGATATGGTTTTACTTTTAGAGCTAGCAGGGGAAAACTTAAAAAGTAAAATGAAGTTCAGATTTCATTCATTCAACAAGTGCTTATTGACTATTAAGGTGAAAAGCAGACAGTTTCTTCCAGCTCTATGAATTATACAATCTGGTAGGAGAAATAGAAAATTGGTAATACAACAACTATGCTCAAAGATGCGTGGGCTGGTGGAGATAGAGCAGGGCAAGGGAATTGGTGAGGGAGTGGTTAAAGATGATGTCAGTGTGGGCTTAATGTAGAAGGAGATACATGAAAACTAACAAGGACATAACAGGTATACCATATGGTAATGTCGGGGCACTCCAGGTAAAAGTTACATCCAGTGACAAGGATCTGGGAAACAGGATTGTTGGAACAGAAGCCCGAGAACCTCTTTGGCAGTTGTGGGGTAAAATGAGCTGATGGGGAGAGGATAGGGCAGTTTTGCACTTGCAAAAATGTGATTTTATCAGTGCAGGGAAAGCTTTGAAAGTGATTGAGCAGGAGAGTAAATGACCTGGTCCTACATATGTCTTGATATTTATCAGAGTTTTTTTTTTTTTTTTACCTTCAATTCTGTCTTTTCTGGAGTGAAACACTAATTCCCATGCCTGAAAGATGAGTGAGAATTACACATTAACCTGGAAGTACATGCAGAACCTATGGCTCTGGCTCCCTCCTCCTCTCCTTCTCTTTCTCCCTCTCATTCCCCCACCTGTCTGTCTGTCTGTGTGTGTGTGTGTGTGTGTGTGTCTGTCTGTCTGTCTGTCTGTCTGTCTGTCTGTCTGTGTGTGGATCAGTAGGTATGGAAGGGGAGGCAGAGTCAACTGCTACTTTAGTCAGCTTTATGTAAGACATAATTATGACCAAATTATAACATTTTTCTGTGTTACCGGAAGTGGGGATTTGGGGTGGGGTGATTGCTACACATGTGTCTACATGTGCTCATGTTAAATTGTTTCCTTCTCTATTGATACCACTGGTATGGCTATTGTTGGGTTGAATAAAACAGTCAGAATAGCAATTTTTTTGCTCTGCAGTAACTGTCGTATGGTATGATAGATACTCCTGCTTAATGGTAGAAATTATGTAGAGGGGTTGAATTTGTGACTTTCAGTTCCTTCTCAATTTCTTCTAACATCATGTTATTTCTCATTTAATGTCACTTCAACCTTTTTATGGCTATTGATATCACCTCATGACTTTGCTGTTGCATTTTGAAAGGAGGGTGTAAAATCTCTAATAGCAATATATGAGGTGAAGTAATTTCCAAAGAGGGAGCCATTATAACTTAGAAAACTATGTAAGTGCATGTGTAGAACACAGGTTTAACCATGAGCTTCTTAGATTCTTCGTATTGCATGAAAACAAACAAACATTCTTGTATGCAGTACAAGCATTTTGAAGTGTGTAAGAAGTAAATCCCCGATTTTTTGTGGGGGTCTTCCTTACTGAATCTGATAAGGAAAGATAATTGCAGCTGTGCGGCATATCAGTGGCATACCTGCTGTTATCCTTAGCTGTCTTCCTATTTTCCAAAGAAAATTGAAATGTCTGGCAGTACATCAATGGCACATACTCTACTTTTAAATAAGTTTCCATATGTAATGAGAGGAGAGTACAGCTTTACAAAAAACCCACAAAAACAAACAATTTATCATAGCTCTTTTGATAGTTCCATTTAGTACCCACTGTTTTCAAGCCAATAAACTCCCTGTTCTGAATAATTGTAACAGAAATAGAACATGCTTGCTTCCCTAGTGTCCTTCAGTAGGTGGGCAGAGAGAAAACTGGGCAGAATCAGATCAGCCATGAGTTTAAATCTCCTTTCTTGTTTATTGATTCTGTGTCCTTGAACAAGTTGTTTAACTTCCTAAATCCCAGCTTCCCATCTAGTAATAGAGACTAGTAATAGGTATTCATTTTTCAATAATTTGAGAATTAAAATAGGAACCACCTGATCCTAGTAGGTACTTAGTAAATATGTCCTTTACAGTCACTACCAAGGATCACACAATGGGGAGTAAAGTGGGAGAAGAATGAAAATAGATAACTGTTGTAGAAATTCTTTATCCCAATGTGGGGTTTCTACCCTGCCTTGATCATTCAGTTCCCAAATAAAAGATACACAACCTTTATTATTTACAATAAGCCTTAAGCAGCTGGGCAGATGTCTACCCTCTATGCTATATCTACTTTCCTATAGATAACCCCGAGTTATTACTTTCTATGTTTATGTTTCATCTGGGCTCTCTTAACTCCAAAATTGGCCAGACCTCAGAGCCACATTTTCATGAACTCATCTAACCCATGGTGACACCTCCATTCACTTTCTCCCCCTAATGGCTCTCTCTCAACACCCCTCCCCAGGCCCAGGAACCCTAAAACCCTCCTATGTCTCTTCTGCCCAGTTATTGGCTGTTGACATCTTTATTTACCAATCAGAAATAATTTGGATCAAGGTCACATAGCATCACTTGGGTCTATATGAAGAATCTCTCCTCTCTTGGGCAACCAGGTCTAGGGGGCCTGCATTTATCATTACAATACAGAACAAAAGACCAAACCTCAATAATTCTCCTTTTTAGTCCAATAAAAGGCTTCTTTTCTCTCAGTTTTAAGTTGAATTATAACAATTATGAAAATTATAAGGTATGATATACATTTATAACATCCAGCCTGTTATATTTGGCAATTTATTTAAAGTATTATCTATACTAGTTTAATGAGTTTACAATTCTGTGTCTAAGTCATCTTTGATTTTAACTTGTGTTATCATTCTAAAACCTACAATACCTTCTTTAATACTAAACAACTTAAGTTTAATTTGAGAATATAACTATCTAGTCTTTAATGCCATCAGAGATTTGAGAAAGAATAAATATTGTTTGAGAATGCAGGAAGCACAGGGACATAGCTTCCAAAAATCATAGAAATGACAGAGATAGCTGACTACCTGGACAACCCCTATATTTCTTATAATGTTAGAGCATCTATCTTCAGCCTTTCTTCCCCAAACATCTGACAGACCTTAAGTGAAGCAGGAATTATGAAGGACTAGCTTATCCTGTCTTGGCATTGCTTAGCCATCTACTGTCCTGTGTTCCTTTATCTCTTTGAATCTCTGGTATGCAAAGAATTTTCGAGGCAGCACTGTGTGAGTATATAAAGGTAGATGCCACACCCACTCCGTAGCAGGTAGGGAAAACAGCGAGTGCAAAAGTCCTGAAATTAGGAGTCTGATTCACCTGAGGAGCCAGATGAGGCTTGCATAGCTGGAATTCAGAGGTAGTAGTCAGCACTAGGCTGTAGTAGGAAGTGAACATAGTCCTTCTAGGTCTCTGGAGGATTATAAGAGGTGAAAAGTCAACAAATAATTCTAAGTAGAGGAGCTAGCATTTTAAAAAAGAGATGAGCTCATTTGAGGTGGCTTTTGAAATATGTAAATGGTATTGAAGTAGGCACCCCTTTCCCCATGAGGGAAAGATCCCTATGAGAGCTCTGAACTGAAGATGTATGGTTATGATTTACCTGTTTTTAGTTTGGTTGGAAATCTTAATTTAACAATATTCAATAAGCCTGTGAGGTGTAAAATGAGAGAAGACCCAGTACCTGGTACCCTGGCCACCAGAAAGAGGCAGATGATCTTGTAACTGAGGCTGAGAAAAGTGCACTGGCATAGATGAACTCACCAGAATTTTAAGTGAAGGAAGACAGCAGTTAATATTAGGGTGAGGGGTCAAGTAAGAGGGAAGCTTTAAAAGTTCTTGAATTGCTCAACATGAAGATATTTGATACATGCAGAAATAATTCAGTAGGGTAGTATGGTTTCAGGCATCTATGAAATAGGAGGTGAAATAGTTAAGTCAGGTTTTAGTTTTTTTGTTTGTTTTTGAGAAATTTGGCTGTTTAAATGAAGAAAAGAGAGTAGTATCAAGTGGGCAGATGTAACAGTGAATCTGTTCATTTTCATGTTTATGTTTTGTTTTAGTTTAATGTATTAATTTTAATTTGCTTTAATTTAAATCAGTATACATGTATAAGCTACTTGAATGCTCATGTTTTTGAACATTCAAATTCAAGAGTTTCCTTGAATTCTCCCTAACCTGTATGGTAAGATATAGAGAATATCTGATATTCAAATAGAGGGTAATGAGGCTGTATTGGACTAGGCATCCAGCCATAGTTACATCAAATTTATTGTTCATAATTGATTTGTTATTACATTTAAATGTGATGAAACTGTTTAAAGAAGGAACATTTCCTTTCCGAGATCAATCATTTAGGAGGAGGTAGAGCTAAGATTCATACCCAGAGGAGTCAGGCTCCACATTTCATTGCAGGTCTTCTCACACAAATAGTAGCAAAGGTTAAGTAATGAAACAGCTCTCTCAGGAGTTTCAGATCAAAGACTAGGTCCTGGGCAGAGGTGCTGCGCCATCCTATAGTGCCAGCATACAGGTGACTGAGGCCGGAGGGACTGGGGCTTGAGGCTGCTTTCTTTTCTTTCTTTCTTTTTTTTTTCTCTTCATTTTTTTTTTTTTATTAGATATTTTCTGGCTTTTTTTTTTCCAATTTTTTATTAGGTATTTTCTTCATTTACATTTCCAATGCTATCCCAAAAGTCCCCCATACCCTCCCCACCTACTCCTACTTCTTGGCCCTGGCATTCCCCTGTACTGGGGCATATAAAGTTTGCAAGACCAAGGGGTCTCTCTTCCCAATGATGGCCGACTAGGCCATCTTCTGCTACATATGCAGCTAGAACAACGAGCTCTGGGGGTTCTGGTTAGTTCATATTGTTGTTCCACCTATAGGGTTGCAGACCCCTTCAGCTCCTTGGGTACTTTCTCTAGCTCCTCCATTGGGGGCCCTGTGTTCCATCCATATAACTGACTGTGAGCATCCACTCCTGTATTTGTCAGGCACTGGCATGAGGCTGCTTTCTAATGCGGCTCATATGATATTTCTCCAAATGGACTTGGCCTTTTAATTAGTCCTTTTGAAAATTGAATTAAACTTATTTATGTCTTATACAGGTATACTACTAATATAAGTTTTAAATGATATATTTTACCAACTATGTGAATTAATCATGATAAATTAATGTTAATACAGTTTTGCTTTGTTTTGAATATCAAAGCAACAATACTTTAAGGGTTAACATTTTGAAATCTCTCCAGCTGGAACATTAGTTCTAATGCTTGCCAACAGTGAGACCCACTCTGCTTCACATTCTCCCTGTAGAGTAAATAACACCTTCATCCTTGGAGATATGATCTCCTATTACTGTGATATTCTTCCCCTCTGAAAGCTTTTTGGTTTTATCTTGATAAAGTTAATTCTCTACCTCTCCACCTGGTGTTGTCTTTTCATCGATCCTTTTCTGGAATGCTGATAGATTGATTTACCACAGAGCGGTGACAGTGGCAAAAAGGAACTGAAATAATATAATCATCTCAAGCATAGTTATGCAGCATGGACCAGTATTAATAGTTTAATAGCATTTGAAATGTATACTAATTTTAATGTGAATTTAGACTTCTACCGTGGATCAGGCATTGTGCCTTAATACATTATATGCAGAATATTTGATTTCAGGTGAAATGGTTTTATATTGTACTCAAATATGGTTCCCTGATTAATGATTATTATTATGTCAAAATGACCTTGAATGCCAGAGGACTTATCTTACCACTAACCACGGGTATAAGTAAGGTGGTGTGATGTTGTGTGAACTTAATAGTATACATCTGTGTTTTATATTTTGTGAGGACTTAACTTATAACACCTTGTTTACATTCATTATCTTGTTCATTAAAAAATAAATATTTCCACAGTGAAATCAAATGTAAAATAATATTTTTGTAATGATTAGGGATCTCAAATTTTGAGCTTTGCATACCTGTTTTAGAGAAAAAACCGTCTGGTCTGGATTTGGAAGGGCTGCAATTTTCAAACCACTATTAATTCAGAGTTGCCCAGCCCTCTCTGTGAGCTATGGTATGTGTCAGATAACAAGGGAGTTATGATGTTTGCTAAATCTGTTTTTGCTCTTTTGATCAATCTAACATAAAAATTGTAAAGAATATACTGAATTCAAAGTAGCTTTGTATCCTGGAAAGTTTGAGTTGCTCAATACAAAGAGTTCAATTATTATTACATAAGAGAACTAAAAATAATTTAAAAGATAGCCCAAAGGCCAGGAATAACTCCTTAAGATAGTTTTGTTATTTGTTTCTTTTTCTTTTCTTTTCTTTTCTTTTCTTTTCTTTTCTTTTCTTTTCTTTTCTTTTCTTTCCTTTCCTTTCCTTTCCTTTCCTTTCCTTTCCTTTTCTTTTCTTTTCTTTTCTTTTCTTTTCTTTCATTTTATTTATTTTTGCCAAATGTTAGGAGTAATTGGTGATTTTGGCCTTTAGCCTAGTCCTTCATTCCTGAAAAGTGTCAGTTTATTCTAAAGTTTCATCACTGAATTGAATACTTAGATATATGGTAGTATCTATGTTAGCATATAAGTAGTTTTGAAACCCAGAGTAATCCTTGAGAAAAAGCTTCCACAGGGAATGAAACATGTGAATGAGAACTTGAGAGTGACCCGTTAGGTAGATTGAGATAGGTCAGGTTCTGCATGGTCGGGGCAATTGCCTAGTCCTGTAGTTTCGATTTTAGCCATTTAAGTTCTAAATGCTTTTCTTTTGAGGACCGGTTCATAATCTATTAGATACATACATTTCAGAGTTTTTAAACCATATTCAGCCTCATTTCTTCTATTAATTTATTTTCCCTTTCTAGTTTTTGTGTAGTTGCCCTTCCTTGTATCATCGAAAGAAAATTTACAGGGGAATATATGCTATGGGAAATGAGTTTCCATAAGGTCTATCTCTTGGGTTCTACAAACTTTACCTTTGATGACCTTATGCTTTACTTAGATAAGATGATGGCAAAAGGGATAGATTTACTACTTTCCCTGAGGTAAATCTTGAACTATAGGTGTTCATAGATTGTAGATGGGAGTCTCTTCATGTCTCCCTCCCTGTTCTCAGTTTACTAATTGGCCCATTATGGATTTCTAGGCCTAGCGCAGCATATTCTCAACCTTCCTCATGCTGTAACTCTTTAGAACAGTTCCTCCTGCTGTAGTGACTCCCAGCTATATCATCATCTTTGTTGTTACTTTATAACTCGTTTTGCTACTGTTATGAATCTGTGTTCTCTGACGGTCTTAGGCAGCCTCTGTGAAAGGGTCATTCAACCCCCAAACGGCACAACCCTCAGGTTAAGAACAGATCTAATATACTGGATCTCCATATCCTCCATTCGCTAAAATTTGTTTAGACTCCAAACCCTTCTCACAAACTACCCAGCTGTGGGTAGAGAAATGGCACTATAATATTATATGTACCAAGCTTACTAGAAGAATGAATGATTATTTCTGATAACAAATGTAGATTGTTCCATTTCTTAATTTAAAAACAAAAAGAAAAACAAAACAAGGCATCGTTTTTAGTTATCTTGTTTATGATGTATTCTTGACGTATTCAAGGAGTGTTTCATGCCTAGCAGTTGCTTACTTGGAGGGACGATGCTCTTGTGTATCAGTTTCTCTCATTTGAATAATGATGCCATTTCCAGCTTTAATGGAAATGCTACCAGGAGGAAGCAAACAATTGAACTATAATAGATTAGTTTCACATTAAAACATTCTTTTCTCATCTATTTATATGTACAGTTGAGGTATGTTAACAGTATATTTTCTTCATACACGAATGTCTTTCTAGTCTTTAATAGTTTAAAAGAATTTTTGTACATATGCTCTTGCTCGCTCACCCTTTCCCTCCCTTCCTCCCCCCATCTCTCAGCATGTGCATCTTTGTCTCTGTGTGAGCGTGTGCACGTGTGTGTGTACCCAATGCCAATGTTTAGATTGAAATTTATCTGTCAGCTCTATAAAAAATGCAGAGAAAACACACATGGCCTACTTTTACACCTGTGAGGCTGAGCAGTTCCTAGTAGAGAAATAATAATTCAGCCTTCAGTCTTGGGCTAGCCTTTGCTATTACCCAGCAGCATCATTGTGTAATGATCATAGTTCCAACAATGCAACACCAATAGCATTTAGTAGTAAAACTTATTACTTGGGTATTTGTTGGTCACTACTTGTATTACTCTTAGTGTACTCACAGCACTAAGAAAACATGAGTCTGCCTTAAATCATAGAAGTAGCAAACTACAATAGATTGCTTTCAAGTTTTTTGGTGTTTTTCTCCTATTTATGAAAGCTTGATAAGAGTGGAAACAACTTTGTTTGTAATAGCCAACAGTTAAGTGCTGATGTAGTAATTCTTACTCCGAGTGATTAGTTTAATTCTTAGGAGCCTTAATGTCTTCATCAGGGATGAGGGAAGGGGAAGAGAAAGACTCCTCATAAAAATTAAGTGAGTGTATTAAACAGTGGCCCAAATATTGGCACCCTTTATTAACTTTGCTTTGTCTTTTCTATATCTGTTTAAATATCTATTTTCAAGTCTTTTAACATCATTAATACATACCTTCTTAGTGCCTGTATTAGGCCTCTGCTAGCTACTGAGTGGATGATGATTGAAGAAGTTTGTGGATGGCACCTGGGTCAGTTGGTTGTGGATACTATTTTCTCCAGAAATCCAGAAGCATGGATTTTGCAGCTTTCTCAGGATTACTCAAAAATATATTCACCAACTACATGAGAATCTAGAAATATGAACAAATTACTACTGACTGTTAAGTTGATCCAAAGATGGTAGTAGATGTGAAAGTTCTTGTATGTGTTACTACTACCTTCAACTCTCTCCGACACTCAATGTGTAAGAATGTACTTTCTGTATGGTTCTGACTCAGACATTGAAGGTCCTATTTAACAGAGAGAACTGAATATCTGAGTACTCAATTTCAAACGTACACGATAAGCTACTCTTCTGGACAGTGGGCAGACTTTGTGCAGGGCCAATCTTTACTTTGGACTGAAATCCTAATATCCATTTAATGAAAAGAAAATTGTGTGAACTGTGAGTTGATCCATGCATGTTGTCATTAGAATTAAGTTTAGCTAGTTCCATTTTTCAGGGGCATGCTAGAGCTATTTCAACACACTTCTATTTTCTCTTTGTAAATTGACTTGGAAAGATAAAATAGGTATTTGGTTGAATTTCTAAATGTTGGTTCAGTGTCTATTTTATACAAATTAAACTTTTAGTGCATATACCATTATTAAATTGTAACATGTTAACTTGGGAGACAGGGCAACATCAAACTTGTAGTAAGTTTCTTAGTAAAGAATGAAACATTGATAATTTACCTGGTGCTATAAAATGCAATAGTGATTATAAAGCAGGGCTGCTGTCACATCAGTAGCACAAACCTAAGATGTTTTGAAGACAGTAACATTTACAGTGATTTTTCTGTTTTATTGGCATAAGGTAGGAAACAAATGAAAGATCTTGAGGGTCATACCTAAATCTCAGTAGAGAGTACCATTTAAAAATTCAAATTAATTTGATTTAAATTTTGAGTTCACCCCTGTACCAATACCATGAGGTTTTTAAATCACTATTGCACTGTTGTATAGCTAGAAGTCAGGATGGTGATTCCCCCAGAAGTTCTTTTATTGTTATGAATTATTTTCGCTAACCTTGTTTTTTCTTTTTTTTTCTTTTTTGTTTTTCCATATAAAATTGAGAATTGCGTTTTCCATGTCTTTGAAGAACTGTGTTGGAATGTTGATGGGGACTGTGTTGAATTTGTAGATTGCTTTTGATAGGATGGCCATTTTTACTATGTTAATCCTACCAATCCATGAGCATGGGAGATGTTTCCATCTTCTGAGGTCTTTTTTGATTTCTTTTGTCAGGGATTTGAAGTTCTTATTGTACAGATCTTTTACTTGCTTGGAAAGAGTTACACCAAGATATTTTATATTATTTGTGGCTATTGTGAAGGGTGTTGTTTCCTGAATTTCTTCCTCAGCCTGCTATATCCAGTCACCTTGCTGAAGTCAGTTATAGAAGTTCTCTGGTAGATTTTTGGAGTTACTTATGTATACTATCATACCATCCTCAAATAGTGTACCTTGACTACTTTGTTTCCAATTTCTATCACTTTGATCTCTTTTGTTGTCTTATTGCTCTAGCTAGAACTTCGATTACTGTATTGAATAGATATGGAGAGAGAGTAGGCAGCCTTGTCTTGTTGCTGATTTTAGTGGGATTGCTTCAAGTATCCATTTAATTTGATATTGGCTGATGGTTTGCTATATACTGCTTTTATTATGTTTAGGTAAGGGCCTTGAATTCTTGGTCTCTCCAATAACTTTTAATATGAAAGGGTGTTGTATTTTGTCAAATACTTATCAGCATTTAATGAGATGATCATGTAATTTTTTTCCTTTGAGTTTGTTTATAGTGGATAGGTTAATGGATTTTCATATATTGAACCATCCATCCCTGCATCCCTGGGATGAAGCCTACTTGCTTGTGGTGAATGATGGTTTTGATGTGTTTTTTGATTCAGTTTGCTAGAATTTTATTATTTTCACATACATATTTATAAGCTAAATTGGTCTGTAGTTATCTCTTTGTTGGGCCTTTGTGTGGTCTAGATATCAGTAACTGTGGCTTCATAGAATGAATTTGATAGTGTTCCTTCTGTTTCTATTTTATGGAATAGTTTGAAGAGTATTAGTACTAGCTCTTCTTTGAAGGTCTGGTAGAACTCTTCACTAAAGCTATCTGGTCCTGGGCGTTGTTGTTGGGACTTTTTCAGACAGGTCGATCACTGGATCAGGATTGAAGGAATAAGTCCTCACACTTACGGACACTCGATCTTTGAAAAAGAAGCCAAAGACATACAATGGAAAAATGAAAGTGTCTTCAACAAATGGTGCTGGTCTAACTGGTGGTCTGGTGTAGAAAAATGAAAATAGATCCATATTTATCACCTTGCACAAATCTCAAGTCCAGGTTGATCAAGGACCTCAACATAAAACCACATACACTGAATCGAATAGAAGAGAAAGTGGGACAGAGCCTCAAACTCATTGGCACAGGGGGAAACTTCCTAAACAGAACTCCAGTGGCTCAGGCTCTAAGTTCAAGAATTGATAAGTGGGACCTCATTAAACTGAAGAGCTTCTGTAAGGCAAAAGACACAGTCAGTAGGACAAATAGCCAACCTATAGAATGGGCAAAAAATCTTTACTAACCTCACATCTGATAGAGGGCTAATAGCCAAAATATATAAAGAACTCAAGAAGCTAACCTCCAAAAAGCCAAATAATGCAATTAAAAAGTGGGTATAGAACTAAACAGAGAATTTACAACAGAAGCATCTCAAATGTAGGAGAAGCACTAAAAAGAATTATTCAAAGTCCTTAGTCATCAGGAAATTTCAAATCAAAATGACCCTGAGATTACACCTTACACCAATCAGATGGCTAAGATCAAAAACTCAGGTGACAGCACATGCTGGGGAGGATGTGGAGAAAGAGAAGCACTCCTCCATTGCTGGTGAGATTGCAAACTGGTACAACCACTCTGGGAATCAATCTAGCAGTTCCTCAGAAAATAGGAAATAGATCTACTTGAAGACCCAGCTATACTATTCTTGGGCACATACCCCAAAGATGCTCCTCCATACCACAGGGACATGTGCTCTTTGATGTTCGTAGTGACCTTATTTGTAATAACCAGAAGCTGGAAACAATCCAGATGGTCCTCAAAGGAATAATAGATTGAGAAAATGTGGTTCATTTACACAATGGAAAGCTATTCAGCTATTAAGAATGAGGACATCATGAGCTTTGCAGGCAAATGGATGGAACTAGAAAATATCCTGAGTGAGGTAACCCAGAACCAAAAGGACATATAGTATGTACTCACTAATGAGTGGATATTAGCTAAAACAAACAGAATACCCAGGATACAACCCACAGAATTTAAGAAGTTTAACATGCAAAAATGCCAAGTGAGGATACTTCAATCCCACTTAATAGGGGGAAGAAAATAATCAAGGGAGGAAGAAGATAAGGATTTGGGCATGAGAGGGGCAGGGGAGGGGAAAAGGGGAACAGGATCAGGTATGGGGGGGGGGGCAGGAGAAAAGCCCAGAGGGCCAGCAGAATGAATAGAAATATGCAGCCTCAGAAGGCGGGAGGTGGGGAGACGTCTAGAAAGTACCACAGATCTGGGAGGTGAGAGACTCTCAGGACTCAATGGGAGTGACCTTGGATGAAATGCCCAACAAAGGGGAGAGAGGGCTCTTAAGAGTCCACCTCCAGTAGATAGTCAAGGACTCAAGAGGAGGAATGGTGATACCAACCCACAGTCAAAAATTTTTGACCCAGAAGTGTTCCTCTCTAAGGAAAAGAAAAGAAAGAAAGAAACTATAGTGATAAAAATGGAGAAGAGACAGAGGGAATGGAGGTCCAATGTCAGACTCAACTTGGGATCGATCTTAAGGGGAGTTTCCAAGATCTGACACTATTACTGATGCAATGTTGTGCTTACAGACAGGAGCCTAGCATGACCGTCCTTCTAGGGGCTCAACAAACAGCTAACTGAGACAGATGCAGATACTTACACCCAACCAATGGACTGACTGAAGTTGGGGAGCCCTGTGGTTGAATTATGGAAAGGCTAGAAGTTGAGAGAGGAGGGTGACTCCATAGGAAGACCAGCAGTCTCAACTAACCTGGACCCCTGGGAGCTCCCAGAGACTGAGCCACCAACCAGGCAGCATCCTCCCTCACCCGAACACAAATATACAGCAGAGGACTGCCTGGTCTGGCCTCAGTGGGAAATGATGTGCCTAATCCTGGAGAGACTTGCAGGGGCCAGGGAGGCCTTGTTGAGGGTCATTCTCTTTCAGGGAGACAGGCAGCAGGAGGAATGAGATGAGGAACTGTGGGAGAGGGACTGGGAGGGGCAATGGCTGGATTGTAAATAAATAAAATAATAAAAAGAAATTGAGTTCATTAAGTATACATCGTAGCACACATGGAATGATTGATGTTTGAAAAAGTAAGTAAAGAATTGAAAGCAGCAGAGGAGTTGCGATCAGAGACCAATCAATAGCATTCCTTGCTTACCATGTGCAAGCTACGTGAAGATTCTCATAATGGACATGGAGATTTGGATGGATTGTTTTCTGAGCTCTTCACATCTTATCTTGTGTACTCTGATAAATAATTACCACTTAGGGGTTCTAGTGTATATCAACTAAGCATAATTAAAACCTGTCTCATAAGATGGGAAGACTTTAAGGACACACTGATCATTTACTGCTAAGTTTTCCTGGATTCAGGTTCCCTCCTTTGATTGACGCTTTCTTCTGTATACTTTTTGATTTACAGAGACCCAGCCTTTACTCTGAAGCTATCAAACTACCTTGTCTCTGGAGAAAATTTCAAAGTTTTCTGTAGCATTGCCTAGTTTATCAGTGTATGGTCAGTATTTCATGGATAAGTTATATACTGTAGATTTTTCATTAGGGTGGGTGAGACTATGAAAATCACCTTTCCTGTACACCGATTTCCATCTTGCCTGCCCTGAAGTGCTCTTTTAGAGTTGAAAACAGAGCTACAAGTGACATAGCAGCTTGTGAGTGAGCTCCCTTCTTTCATTGTGCCAGCAGGAATGAACACTACGACCTGGTTAAAGAAGCAGGATCCTTCTCCCAATAGATTGTGATTTTATTCTCTCCTGACTGGCATTGAGACCAGGGATCTTAAAGGCCCTCTGTTCATACCATGGAATATGTTGACAGCTGACACTTCCACTGAGAAAATAACAAGCTAGTATAAGGATGCTACTGTTTTGACAGATGCTCTTCTTTGGTTGGGGGTAGTAGGGGCCTCTTTCATTTGGTAGGTTCTTAATCATGAGAAACAAAAAGTATTTCAACGTCTTGAGTCATCACTGTGAATCTTATATAAGAATTTCTTCTTAAAATAATTGTAGTTGAATTTAGAAGGAGAAGATAGTGAAGTCTTGCCTTAGCTGTAGTTTGGCAACTATGGTAGATAGATAGATAGATAGATAGATAGATAGATAGATAGATAGATAGATGATAGATAGATAGATAGATAGATGATAGATAGATAGATAGATAGATAGGTAAAAGCCTTCTGCTAGGGGATGCCATGTCTCCTTTATAAAACTGCAGCTCATGCCGCTCTCTTTACCTGTTTCCTTTCTTGTTTCCCATTCCTCTTCCCTGAAATAGGGAAGAAATATAATTATTTTTGACCCATGTAGTAGAGAATTTTGTGGTTTTGACAGCTTGAATTGGAATCTTGTTTCTGCCACTTATTTGGGCAGAATAGAATCTGATAGTATTTGCCATTTGCTGGAACTAGGGCCTGGACCCCCATTATACTCAGAGCAATTACCAGCCTGCTCTGAAGAACTGACTTTGCTAGTTGGTAGTGGTCTGGCTCATATTTTATTTGGTAAGAGAGAAACTATCATTTAAATAATTTTTGGGGGTCTCCAAAAAACAGAGGAGTCCAAAAGAATCTATATTCTCTAGTTGGCTATAACTAAAAAGGTAAAATTAATTTTAAAACATACTTGAATAATAACTTCTGTTGATGGTACATGCCATATATGGTGGTGGAACCAAACATTAAGAGGTCATCTATGTGCTTAGTTCTTGTTGGAGAAACAGGAAATGCACAAACAGATGATAGGTTTTGCTGTATGTTTAGCTGACTTGGATTATCGATGGGCTCTGATTTTATTTAGGTTTCCCTAAGGTTCACCTAAAAAAAAATGTACACTTGTAAGTCTGTACAAAATGCTTCATTAGAAATAGAAAAGGATTTAGATGAGCCGGGCATGGTGGCGCATGCCTTTAATCCCAGCACTTGGGGGGCAGAGGCAGGCAGATTTCTGAGTTCGAGGCCAGCCTGGTCTACAGAGTGAGTTCCAGGACAGCCAGGGCTGCACAGAGAAACCCTGTCTCGAAAAAGAAAAAAAAAAAAAAGAAAGAAAGAAAGAAAGAAAGAAAAGAAAAGAAAAGAAAAGAAAAGAAAAGAAAAGAAAAGAAAAGAAAAGAAAAGAGAAGAAAAGGAAAGGATTTAGAGCATTACTGGAGAGATGAATACCATTTGGAAAGGCTAAAAATGGCACTGGCCTGGAGTTGGACTTTGAATTAAAAGATGTATGGTATATTAACATACAAAATCATGGGTAGGTTTTAGGACAGAAATTATGAAATAACGCACTCGAATTCACAAGCACTCTGCTTTTGTTTGGAAAATTAACTATTGCTTAAGCAGTAGTTTAAAAATAGCTAATTTTCCATTGGTGTAGAGATCTTAGATCATGTTGATAATTAAAAACAAATATCTGGAAAGGGGAACGGAAGAAATAATAGTTTATTCTAAATTTTGACACCAAAGTGGGTAATTATAGTCTAGAGATTAACAGAACTCTTTACCAACAAAAAAGTCCCTTTATCATCAAACACTAAGGTCGTCAGTATATATACTTTAAGTGAACCCAGTGATCCTGCTAATATCATTATGGAAATGCAAGCTCTAGCACATTAAGAGAATCCTGTTGGGGTAGTCTCCTATTATTGAATTTTGTAAAAGGTTTGGTTCCTGAAATTTTTCTACAAATACCGTATAGTCTCATTATCGTTGCTAATAGATAATACAATGATCTTCTAAATATTCAAATCTCACTATGTTCCTTTTTTTCTTACAACTCGAAATTTGGAGTAAATTGTTTTCATTTTATATTATAATATTCTTCTAAAATTTAAGAGAAGAGTAAGTATAATCTAAAGTTTTATATAATGCTATCATCTAAGACATTATAAATAAGCTTTCTATTCACTATAGAAAGGAAAACTAAACCAAAAAGAATAAAGTCCCTTGACCAAGATCATATTGTAATTTCATGGATGACCTGAGTCTAGCAGCCAAATCTCTTAATTTTTAATTTATTAATATACCAATTTTGACTACTGGGCAAAATAGGTTAAAAAACTTGGACAAGTGCTTCTCAGAATACTATGAATTAAGAGAACAAGAGGTTGTTGAGTATTTTGATTGGCAAGTTGTTATTGGGAAAAAATAGTTGCACCCTTTTAAAAGATCTCCATAGTACCTTTACATGTATTATTTGTCTAGTCTATCCCAACAACTTCATGTTATTAGGACTGTTGTTCTTTTCGGTTTATATATAAACCAGAAAATGTAAAAAGTGTACTGCTGAAATTCATATATAGCTGTGTTCCAGAGCTTGAATTCAAAAGCAGATGATCTGAGTCAGTCTCGATTCTGCTTCTTCAAAATGAGATCTGGTCAGAGGAAAGTTTTGTTCTTATCTTTCCATTTTCCGTGTGTCAAAAGTAGTTTTATAATTTCATATTAACTATATAGTTGGTTAAATAAAAAGATGCAGGAACTGGAGAGAAGGCTCAGTGGTTAAGAGCACCGAATCTCTTTCAGGGGACCCAGGTTAGAACCTCGGCACCCATATGGCAGCACAAGCGTCTGTGACTCCAATCCTAGGGCATCCATTGCCCTCTTCTGGGTTCTCTGTGCACTAGACACACATGTGGTGCACAGATACACTTGTAGATAACACACTCATACACAGAAAATACATTAAAGACTTTAAAATAATTTGGCTTATATTTCATTTGAATTCTATATCTCTGCATGATTTTCAGACATTCAGAAGAAGGTACATAGGTCCTGCCTTCTGTGTGGCTCTGTAACTGTAGGGCAGTGCCATTGAGGAAGAGGCAGGAACTCCTTGGCTGAAAAAGTAATTTTAACTCCTCTGCCATTCACAGTGATACAACCATTTTTCCCCTTCACTTTTAGATTCTTTTGACTTGAGACAAGATTCTTAACTGAACACTGTCATTTGTATCTGCTCCTGTGTCACTGAGGATGAGAGCTGCATACTCTGCAGATCTAGAGATTGGGGTTGAGGGGGCTACATCAGTATTTAAAATAAAATAGTGTCATTGAGAAAGGTGTGGTTGAACAGTCTAAAATGCTTGATAACATTGAAAGAGCTTTTCCCCTCTCTTACAATTAATTCATGTCGCCATTTGCATTTGTAGAAAAAGCGCCTGACAGCCCCAACAACACCACAAGAGAAGTGCACAGCCTGAACAATAAATCTCTGGAGGCATTCAGCGAGTGCCACAGGGCTCATTAATCTTGATTATTTCCAGTAATAGATAACTGCACAAATCAGCTATTATTCCTAATCATGCACATAAAGATAGCGGATGGATAATAGCTTCTTGTGTGGTTAGACAGAGCTAAAATTTCAGTTACAAATACATTTCTATAAATTCCAGCGAATGATGATTCTACTCTCTTAAAGAACGAGGAGAGATGGGTGTCACTGCAGAAGAAATTGGATGTTCAAAGATGAGTTTAAGACAGGAAGACTAATTCATTGGAGACATCTGATGGCTTTTGTGTTCTGTCTTAAAATGTGGGTTTGTTTAGGTTACAGTACACAGCAGAATTATGCAATATTAGTTTCTAAAGCTACTACTATTCTTTTATATAAAATAAAATAAAGTCATTGAGAGGTGTTTCTAGGTGTGTTTAGGAAAAATACCCAAAAGAAAAATAGTGGCCTCGGGGCTTTTGATGATTTATAAAATGTGCCATGTAGACCGTGTATTGCTCCAAGCATGGTCCTCAGATACTGAGCAGATGGATGGTGGGAGGGTTTGTAGATGGTGGACGATATATTGCCTCTGCACTTTGGATTGTCTGTAAGTGATTACATGATTTTGGTTTGGCTTCTGTTATTTTAAGAGGTGACACTAGACTGTTACTAAAAACTCACAGGGAAAAAAATGAGTGTGTGTTGAGTGCTCATGAGATTTCTAGCTAAGGCTGCCCAGCTGAAGGACATTAGTAACACCCTTCCATTCTAAATTATGCTTTTCTGTGGGCATCACAGTTGCCCTGGGAGATGCCTTTGTTAACAAACAAGAAGCTTTTCCTGTCCGTATTCTTCTAAAAATGTCAGTGCTTAATGATAGGATCTTTTATCAATATTATTCTACCAGTAGCAATAGCCCGATAACAACAATATGCACTTACAGAAACATTGTGTCATAATTCATGCCTTTTAAACTGATCATATTCCTTGTGACAGAACATTTTCATCAAGTTTGTAAGCTTCAAGTTTTATTCTAACATTTTCTCTCCCTAAAATAAACTAGTTTTGCTTTTTCGAAACTTCAAAGAAGGTAAGGCAGCGATCTGCTTTTCACGGCCTTGCATATTTTTCACGTTTGTTAAATGTTAAAGTAGAAGAATTTTTAAACCAGTTTTCTCCTGATGGCGTCTGTGCAAGGCAACATATTAGGAACTAAAGCAGTTCAAAAGTTCAGTGTGAGTCTTTAATGAATTCTGTAGTTCAACAGACAAGAAAAAAAATAAAAGTAAGGCATGTCAGAAGATAATAAGCACTGAGGCTGTTTGGGTATCGCAGAGCTGTGCAGTAAGATATGAATTTATACCCATGGTATGAAAGAAAAGTGCATGGACAGCATCAGCAAGGTATGAGCACGAGCAGATCAGGGCTCTCTACAGAGGACGGCCACTGAACCAGTGAGTCACACGATCAGCAGTATCAAGAAAGCATAAAGTGTAAATGTCACCCCACTCATAGGACATGTGGCATGATGCATTCAGGAGTTTGGGATTTTCTGTATCGATGCTACAGATCGGTAAGTGTTGGAGTGATATGATAATATCTGTAGTTAAAAATACTGACTCAGAGATAGAATCAGGTCACAGAGGATAAGCTACAAACATAATCAGTGTGCAGATTCCTGTTCACTTTATCTTGCCGTGGAATATGATGACTCGTTTAACCTGCGTGAGTGGATATGAGACAACCAATTCCTGGACGGCAGGAGGGTCCCAAAAGAATTTGTGATTTTATTATTACTGTAGTGTAACAGGTCACCTCAAACTTGGTAGTTTAAGAATGCTAAGCATGTGATTGAAAACTCTGTCAGGACACGGTGTATTGCTCTGCAGTGCCTTATAGCTAGCTTCAGCTGCAGCTGTTGAAATGGCTGTGATGACTCAGATGCCTAAGACTGTTATCATCTGGGCATCTGGAGGCATCCTTAACTTATATATCTAACACGCAGGATAAGTGTCCTCGAAAGCTGTGCTGTATTAGACCTGGTGACTAGAACATGTATACACTCTCCTCTATTCAAAAGGAAAGAATAGATCTCCTTTTCTTCATTGGGAAATGGTATGGTTTTTTTGTGCAAGAATGTTGGATTATTATTGAAGCCATCTTTGAAAATTAGTCTGTCGAAAGTGGAGGTTGGCAGCTGGCAACAGCTGAGTCTTGTTCTTCACATATTTGAGATAGCTATAGGATTTTGGAGGGGGAAAGGCATAGAAAAATTAAGGAATTAATACTTCAGTCTATTTTAAAGGGCTGATTATGTAAAGTTAGAAGAAGGCAGGAATAGATTAGCAAAGCTCTTTCAGGTCTTTCTATATTCAGAACAACAAGAAAAGGAGCACAAGAAACCAGCAGGATACTTGAGAGAACATAAGCCTGTGGAGATGGGACTAAGAAAGGATCCTCAGAAAAGAGAACTTTACAGGATCCTCTGAAGGAGGTTCAGTGACTTGTAGAGGCAGAGGACAGAAAGTAGGTACTCAGGGAGAAAGTGAACAGTGTGACAAGGAAAAGTAACAGAAGGCTGCCTGTGGAGCATCTTAATCTGATGAAGCGGAGAGGAGGCATTTAAAGATGCAGCAGGCTAGAGACTCTTACCTAACACTGCAGTGCATACTTACATACAGCAAAAAGCAGTCTCTCAAACGAAAGGCTTTATAGTTTTAAACCTTGGGAAATAGGGAGTAAGTCATGTCTGATTCTATACATGTTCCCTTTAAAGCATTTTGTGGGTTATTATTTTTGGAAAGCATAATAGACTCACTGGAGAGAATTCTGAGTGTTTGCTTTAAAAGCTCTTGAAATTAAAGAGTTGGGTGCAGCATTGACAACATTGTATTCAGCAATGGACTGTGCTTAGCTCAGTGACCCATTCTTTTAAGTAGAATGATATTAGGAGGGGAAACACACACACACACACACACACACACACACACACACACACACAGAGAGAGAGAGAGAGAGGGGGGTGGGCTACCTAGAGTTTGAAGTTTGATTATGCTCTTTTATTTAACTAATTTCTTAAAATAACATTACTTTAGGAAGCCAGCCCACTCCTGCCATTATTCAGATTTTATTATTTTAACCAGCTGCCATGTAGTCAGCTCACTTGAAGACGTTAAGTGAGATTGCTGGTCTCTTAGGGATATGGAGGTGAGACCTATCCCTCCTAGGGGACTGTCCAGCAAAGGAATGAAGAATATTGTAAGAAGCATCAGCCCCTTTCAGGCTTGAGAACATCCTGACCCATAGGCCCAGGACTTACAAGAAATGAGGCCATAAACATGTGATACAGCCCTCAGAAAACTCCTGCGCTATGCCTTGGCTCTCAGTGCCTTGTCTAGATGTTTTAAAACTGGGTATGCTATGTTTGTGAGGGACTATAAGAATGCCAGCTTTTACAGTTCAAGGAGCATCCTTTCTCTTGATTGGGGACCGTGCACTACAGTGTTCCTATGTGTTAAACAAAGTTTTATCTCCACCACCACCACCACCACCACCACCACCACCACCACCACCACCACTACCACCACCATCACTGCCATCATCATCATCATCAGTTCTGAGAATTAAACCTAAAGCTTTTTAGGTGGTAAGCCCACTGCCAATGATCTACATCCCCAGCCTCAAGAATACTGTTCATATGAGCAATTATTTCCATATATGTAAAATAATTTAGGGTTTTGAGTTTATCAGAGAATGACATTTTAAATTTGTTTGTCAAAGAAAAACCTGCTATGTATGGTTCTGGTTCTACCTTGTTAAGGCAACAACTGTCGTCTATTTTGTTTCTACTATTTGATTCCAGGCTACCTGACCCATGAACTTGAACCAGAATTGCTTGTCTCCACCTCTTATCTCCTCATAAGTGCATTGGGATTGCAGATTTATACTCCTACATCCAGATATTTGCATTAGTGCCAGAGATCAAACTCACATCTCCAAGCTTGTGCCACAGGTGCACTTTTATTGGATGAGCAAATGCTCTGAGTGCAGAGCATTTTTACATATGTTGTCCAAGCTGCAGTGTCCCATCCTTTATAATCCAGAACGTGCAGTTAACCGGGCTCAAATTGTCAGTGTGATCTCAGCTTTTTACTCAGTCCTTGGTCTGTATTTTCCAGCTACAACTCCAGAATCAACGATGAGAAAGGCAACCTGTGATATAATTATGATGGCCACAGACGTTAGCGCTTGCATTCAGACTAAATTAACTCTTCTAAGGTTGAGTCAGTATTTTCCATTATTGTCATGGGCAATTAGTAGCCACTTACAATTGGTTACAGTTCATTTCTGCTAATGGTATTACAGATGAGATTGGATCCACAGCACGACAGTCCATATGAGTTCTCAGAGACTAGGTGTCCAAATGGTATTGGAAGTGATTCTGTTTTGCGGGCCGATTTGGAAAACTGTTTTTGTGGGTTGCAGTGCTTTATTTGTACAGACTTTTTTTTATGAAACCCATCTTTATGGCAAATTAACTTGCTTGAGGCCTTGTGGCTGGGATGAGTTGAATTGTGAGCATTAACTTTATACTGAGTACGTAACAGTGACAACTGAATGTAATTTTAGAAATATGAGACTGTTATTTTTCTAAAAGATCATCATCTCAAAGAAATCGCTTGGAAGAGAAGTCTGTCCGAACTGCGAGTGATTTTGGAGATTTCGGTTACTAAGATGTGAAATCAGTTGATGAGCAAGGACCTGCACTGAGATGACTGAGATTTC
The DNA here is from genome assembly GCF_000001635.26 of Mus musculus. NCBI lineage: Eukaryota > Metazoa > Chordata > Mammalia > Rodentia > Muridae > Mus > Mus musculus. The sequence goes on along the minus strand of NC_000068.7, from coordinate 6,792,159 downwards.
TGATGTTACTCTGTCAGGGTTTCCTCATTCTTATTCCGATGACCCTGTGAGTGTTTTAATTAAAAAGGTGACTTGAAACAGCTTAATGTTTTTCCAACCTTTTCTTAGTGAAGTGATCTACAATACAGCCTCCATAGCAACCAACTTTTTTTTTCCCCCCTGAAAACATTTTCTTTGAAAGTGGAGGAAAAAAGAAAACAAGTCATGTCAATGTGTTACCACATTGGCTGATTTATTTTTACAGTGTAAAAACGCTTGAGGAAGCTTTACAAGCACGGTGGGAAAAGATGGGAGCCTGTCATGTGTCTATGCCAGGGTGTCATGGACACTGAATCCTCGAAAGAAAGAATATGGTTTTGGCAGATGAGTCTTATTCATCAGATAGCGTAAACTCCTGGAATAGGGAAGTTGGTAAGAATTCTGATGCAAACCCTTTAGGGAAATATTGCTTTTGTTTTACTTGAATGTCATTTTCTACATTAATTATTGCAACCATTCTAACTTCCCAAAATGGCAAATAATGTTGTGTGGAAGCACTATAAATACAGTTTGATATTTTTGATAGAATAGCTAGGTTTGATTTGCTTTTGATCTTGAAGTTATTATTTTCATCAATCATTCATTATTTTAAATTATATCTTTGCCCATTTTTTGTTTTTATTTTTCATTAAACTGCAAGATCAGTGCTTTTCCTAGATACTTTGTGAAGAAGATAGACAAAATGACATTTCTTTTGTGCTTGTTAGCAAAGTGTTTTTAGATTCTCTTCCTTCAAAGAATGTGCTGATTCATGCATGTATACACATTGGGGCATACACACATATGCTAATGTAATAGTCAAAGTTGGTGACTTCCTTAGAATTCACATCTTTGCTTTTGTCTGGCAGTAGTATGCTGTCTGGTTTTCATCAGGTCCAAAAGAAACTGGGACAAATGACTTACTGTGGCGCCTGTTAGCTGGCCTTCAGCTCCCTCAGCATCACAAGTACTGTTAGAGTCCATGCTAGCACCCTGGCTCCTATCAGCCTTCTCAGCCTGCCCCTACCATAAACTTCTCCAGCTCATGGGCATTGCCTCCTGCAGCTTCTCACTCCTACATAACCTTGCACTTGAGCTGTGCACCCTCATCGCTCTCTGGTCCTCTGGCTCCCTTGCTCCAGTCCTTTTGTATTCTCCTCAGCCCCCTACTGAATGGCCTGATTCTGTCTACTGGTCCTGTTTAGTCAACTACTTTCTCTTCCCACTTTGGACTCTTCAGATTCCTCTCCCTTAAATCTACATAAAAATCCTCAACCATATCTTGGAGCAATCATGTCCTAATTCTATATAGTTATATTCTGAATAATTTCAGCACATGTCATTTGAATGTAATCCCCAAACAATGCCAAGTGTCCCACTCTGTGGCTGAATGTTGTCCTTTGTGCTGCTTGGCTTTAGGCTTTAAAAGAAGAAAAACTAAAACATTTACTTTTATATGCATGTAGTGAGTTGTGTGCGCTCATATATGTATTCATAGGTATCTATACATGGGCATGCGTGGAGGCCAGAGCAGGACATCTGCTGTCCCACTCCATCACTGGCCACTTCATTCCTTTTATTCTATGAAACAGGATCTCTCACTTAACTTGGGAGAGAGGCTGGCAGCCAACAAGCTCCAGCAATTCTCTTGTCTCTGTTCCCAACAACTGTGGAATATGAACTAGGATCCTTGTGCCTGCACAACAAACTCTCATTTCCTGCTGATCCATAGGCTTATTTTTTTTCCTAGTCACCAGTCTACCTGCATCAAGGTGAAATCAGGGAGCATTTTAATCCACAGCCTCTCAGGATTGGGCAGCAGCAGTTTCAAAAAGGCATGTAAACTTTCATTTTTTTTTTTGCTCAAGTTTTTATCTATGACACATTATTTGGAAATAATTTTTCAGCTTAGGAAAAGGTCTTATTGCTTTTCAACATGAAAAAGGTTATGGTAGAACTTTTGTTTGTAGACAGAAAAAGAAGGACAAATGCTGACATGGGATACTCCTTGTAGGATACACTGGACACGAGCATTCATCACATTAACAGATGACACTTTGCAATTAAACATGAGTCCAACATTGAGAATTAAGAAAATGGTGAAACCTCTTGTAAAGTTGTCTTGTTAAAAAAAAAAGATGCATTTATTTTAAATTGGTTTTTAGAGTAAAACTAGTTTGTGTGTTTAGATGTCCACTGTGCATCCTTAGAAGTTAGTCTCTCTTACATCCTCTTACCTTTGTGCTGATGCCAGATCTGATTTTCAAAGACAAAGAAGTAGCCATACTCATCTACATTTATTAGATTATGCACCACATGCAGAGGACATTCATTTACTTCCAGATCTGAATGACTGATGCTTAAGTAAAGTGTGTTACCAAAGCAATCATCTGTTAAAACAGTTCTTTTTGATAAGTGTTATGAATCAATTTTATACTTAAAGTATAAATTTTGCTGCTCTCCTCTTTGTTTTACCTCCTATTTGTATTAGTTAAGAGGAGGAGAAACCTGTTTGGCTGTTTTCCTCTTCACAAACCCTTTAAAGGAATGGCAACTGTAATATTGATCTAAGCTCATTATTTTGAAGGAAAACAGCATTGTCAAGGAAATGATACTAGCTGTACCGTGATATCTAATTAAAAAGAAGGGTAAATCACTAACATATAAATAAATGTATGTATGTATGTTGTAAGTCAAATAGAAAATCAAAGCAGTTAACGAAGTGGGTAAATTCTGCCATCTCTAAAGTCTCTGAGTAAGCTAGTTGAAAGCATGTGTTTGGATGTCTGGCCAAATCAAGGATTGCCATGGAACCCTTCTGACCAAAGTAACAGAAAATAAACATACCAGAACTTCAGATGCTAAGCAGGTCTCAGTATTTTTCAGTTGTAAGTTATAAAACAATAGGTAATCACTCTTGTCTGTGATTCGGTCTGACACCTTCAAATAATTATAACCCTAACTTAGATAAACTGAGAGAGAGAGAGAGAGAGAGAGAGAGAGAGAGAGAGAGAGAGAGAGAGAGAGAACGAACCATGGTTGTATTTAATCTTAAACGCATCTGGAAACACACCATCACCACCACCAACAACAACAACAAAAAAACCTCACTACTAACCAAGTCTCTCTTCTCATTCTATTACATTAGTAACAGTTTCTTATGACTTCAAATGCATTCCAACCTAATGTTAAAAAAATTTAGGACAGAAAATAAAGTTAAGAAATCAGTTGGAGTTTTTTATTGAATCTTGTTCAAGGTATACTATTATTTCTTATAAAATTCTCCTGATCCTGACTGCTCCTGGCAGCATTCGTATTGTTTTATCTAATGCAATTTAGTAGTTATAATAGTTACCGTAAGTATTTCAAGTTGAGCTGTCTTGCCCATTACTCGTTTTATGGTATGTCTATAGTAAACATTAAGAAACCACAGCTGGAAGTGATATTTCCTTGAATGATTAATTTTTAAAAAACCCTCGAAAACATTTATACATCTTCCGTTTGACTTAACATATTCAAAAGGTGTTTCAATGGTATTGTCCAATCTTGATATACCTAGAGAAAGGGCAGACATTTTAAAAGTACACCTTCAAGTTGGGGAAGTTTTTCAGAGTTAAAAATAGAAGATGAAAATAGGGTAGAAAACCTGACTTCCCAGTTCAGTGACTTTTCTGGGTAGTTCCTTTACCTAGAACCACTTAACTTCTATTTTCTCAAAGGTTTTCTCGACTCTGGACCCTGGGACCAGATTGGGGAAATGTATCGTTGCATTTCAGAAGCAGGCATCCTCCAGTCCTTTCTGGCCGCTGTCTTTACTTTGAGACACAAATAGCTGTCACAAAAAAATTAGCTTGATTTTTGTGACCAAGTACACAGGGAGTATCTATCTTGCTCTTCCATTCCTGGCTTTAGGATCCTGCTGGTGCCTGAGTCTCTAGTTTCCTATGACTTTGCTTTTTCTACTAGGAGCATCCCCAGATGGTAGGTGTGTCTGCTCTACACCAGTATTACGACCATCATTACCTCTAATGAAAGACTTTTCAGTTGGTTATAGGTTATAGGTTATAGGTTGGTTTCTTGTCCAAGCTCTGTCCTTCCAGGGTATAATACCATATAACCACATGAATGTATTAACAACACACGATGTCACATAACACTGAATTGTAGGTTCTCATCATTGTGCTTCAGTTACTGAAGTTTGATGAACCATGTTACTCACTGAAGGTCATGAGGCCTGCTACTGAACCCCGGCATCCCACATGCTAACCAGAAGAGCTAATTCAGGGTTATTGAAAGAAGGACTAGTGATGCTTAGACTCTTGTCAGTTTGACAAATGAGATATATTTTTATATAACCTACTTTGGATCAAATAGACCAAGTCAAGGACTGTTATAGCGGAAATAAAGAAGCTGATAAGTAAAGTTCTTACCATCAACAGAGACGAGCTCTTCTTCAGCCATCTTCGTTCTGTCTAGGCAGGGTCATGACCCTATTTGCCTTTCTCTAATTAATCCGAGAGCAGTAGACTCTGGTCTAGAAGCCAGGCTAATTCAAAAGCTCATGCTAATTCTTGTTCCTGCTCAGGTCTGTTTGTTCTTGGGTCAGGGCAAGTTTGATAACAATTCAAATCCAAGTGTACTGGGGAAGAATAAAAAAAATCTCTGGCATAGAAAAAGGCATCCCAGAGGAGTTCATAAGGAAGACTCTAAAAGGAAGACAGCAACCACTGATGTCATCCTTTCTGAAAAGAAAGAATTACTACAGGGTACTTTCTCTTCATTTAAGACGGTTGCTACATTTTTTTCTCTTTTACATATATTCATTGTGTGTGTGTGTGTGTGTGTGTGTGTGTGTGTGTATGCACAAGAGCAAGTGCATCCAGTGACAGAAATAAGGAAGTCATAAGACAATGTGTAAGATTCCATCAGGCACTCTGTGGCTCCTGGGATCAGAGCTCAGGCTTAGTTTCAAGCACCTTTACCTGCTAAGCTGTCTCACCAGCCTTAAGACAGAAAAACTTTGACTATAACAGTAAGTAAAAAAGCACACTTCTTTCTGTATAACATACATATCTGTTCTTTCTCTGCTGCTAATGAGGCTGTCTCATCCTTGCTGTAATTTCCATTACCACTAGGGGTTTTGATGGCAGCTTGGCCCTGAGCACGGGGTGATAACACCACCTGGGCTATGATCTGAGGGAGAGGAGACAACTTCCTCATAACTCTCTTATCTCTTCAATTTGAGTAGATTCCAAAGGCAAAACCCAGTTTAAAATGCAGATAACAGGCAGAAAGGCATTTAGGGTTGTCCTACAAGAAATACAGATGATTTCAGCTGAGATGTTGGCCAGAGAAATGGAAGTTTCGTCCTGGGGTGTCAGACTGTCTTTTAACTTCATGAGTTCCTCTCATCTTTCAGAATCTACACAATAGGAGAGTTGTTTGGAAACATAGGGGTTACATGAACTTGTGACTTCCTGAGGAAGTGAGTGTACTGGTAGAATACCTTCACCTTTTAATACCAGTGTGTTGCAAAATTATTCTGCTCTTCAGTAAAAATGATTAATAGTCCCCATCCATCACACTGTATAGCGTGGTAATCTAAGTACCATATAGCTTATAAAATATAGTTGGCAATAATTCACAAAACAGTCATATTTTAATAACATATTGGAAGAAGAAAAACCCATTTTCAATATATTCTGGCCTATCTTCCCTCCAGATTTTGCCATTAAAGATAATCTTGAAGTCAAATTTTCCCCTTCTTCATTGGTGCTTTACTGTTTTTCTAAACAAAACAAAACAAAACAAAACAAAACAAAAAAAAACAAAAGAAAATCAACGTGTTTCAAAAAAGAAAGAAAGAAAGGAAGGAAGAAAGAAAGAAAGAAAAGAAAAGAAAAAAGAAGAGAAGAGAAGAGAAAGTTGAGCATCCTCATAGCACATAGGCTTGGAATTCTAGATCTTGTTCCACTTCTGCCTTGGTTGTAATCCAGTTAATATCAGTGAAACTGATTCTACTACAAGTTTGTATTGTTGTTTGTGATCAAGTAAAACCTTTTCCCTACCTAGTACATTTGTAGGTTGTTCTCCTTACTTATTTGACTTGTCTTTGTCAGTAACTTATTTCTCCTCTCAACTATATAAAATAGGAATAGAGTAAGCTGCTACCATTTTCATGTCAGAATTCTTTTCTTACTAAATGTAACCTCGTTATCCCTATTATTAGAAACTCAGTTTTCCTACTCTTTAAAAACATGTTTATTTTTATAATGTATGTGGATTGTCTGCTAAGAATGATATTAATTAAAGAAAACAATATTTTTCCCTTTAAAGGTAGTCAACACATGGGACATTAACTAGGTTGAGTTCATAATAAATGTAAGTAGACTTTTCTGAAAAATAAAAAAAAATCAGTATTGTGAAGTTAGTATTCATTCTGATGATGGATAAGTAAATGAAAATAAGTAATGAAAGTAAAAAATGATGCTTAGCCACTCTTGTAGTCTCCACCTCTCACCAGTATGTGAACAGTGAAGTTTATGGCTGTAACAATGGACAGGATTTTCTCATTTGGGAAGAGCTCCCATTGTATTCTATAACATGAAGCACTTTTAATGCATGGAAAAATGTTTAGTATTCAAAGCTGTACACCTCAGGGCAGGTAGGAAAGGAAACACTCGTCTGTGTTTGTCACTGTCTAGTTATCGTCTCTGAATTGGAAAGCTTCCGTCAGTAAAACAAAATCTCTAGTAGGATTGAGATGGAGAAATTTTGAAACACCAGTCAAAACTAGATATTTCCTTAATACCTCTGAGGCTTTCTAGTTCCAGCTGTGGAGCTTGACTGTCTCTCATGCAGCTCTCAATCCTTCACACTGTTTAATTGAACATTTAGGGTTGATTGGAAAGAGAAGCCAGTAGGGCATCATGGCTTGGCTCCGGTGAGTGAGCAAGATGGAAGGTGCAGTGACTCCAGAGTCTGTGTGCACTTCAGAAAGTGGTGTGATGAAAGACTGACACCGGAGAGAAGTGAATGTAGGGAAATGACACAACAGTGAGAAGTGTTTAAGGCTAGGGGTATGGGCTGGATTGTCATGCCTTGTAATGATGAATAGCAACATAGATCTCAGGTGAAGACCTGTTAACTCTGTGTATGTAAGAATCACTGCACTGTGGAGCGAGTGCAGTGGTTTCCTGATTCATGTGCTCAGGAGCACAACAGTGGCTGTCCAGGAGGTAGACAGCAATTTCCCAGAAGGTGAGCTGAGTGCCAAGATGGCATTCAGAACTCAAAGAAACTCATAACATGAAGAATAAAATGTGTATGTTCTCTACCAACTCCAGCATAGTCACATTCACAGTTTCATATTGGTAACACCACAATCTAAAATTATGTTGTAGAAAATCAGCAAAGATGCATCTTTCTCTACTGACCATTAATAGATAAATTTTACCACTGTAATGAAATGTGGGGAGAAATATCCTACCTCTGTACTCCCCTTGCCTGTAACAATTTTACTTTATACTACCCTGTGGGAAATGTGTCTACTTTACTGCCCCGTTCTGATCTGTTTTATATGGGATTATAATGATATTCACTTTTGTTGACAGTTTGGCTCATGACAGCAAAATGTCATTGTTGCTGAGGTATCCTAGTTTAAAGACATTTCCTAGGTAAAAGCATCAAATTCTCACAGTAAAGTTGCAGTCCAAATTTTTCAATGTATGTTTAATTTTTTTCCTTTGTATAGGAACATCAAGAGTCTTTATTGAGCTCATCATTGTGGCAGAACTACTGTGATTGACCAGTGTTCAACTTTACGTTACCACATTGAAGCTTCTGAATTTGATGCCCATCTTTAGACCAAATTATAATCCAATGAATTTATTACATGCACAGAAATGTATTAAAGGTAGTGATCACTGTTTACTTCTCCCTACCTTCCAATCCACAACAGAATTAGGGCTTCAGTGGAATTCAGGAGAACTTATCAGTATGTGGTCTTAAAAATATTGTATTTAAAAAAAAAGGAGAAAACATCAGCTTGTTATTTTTAGTATACAATACGAATCACAAATATCTAAGTAATTCTTACTTTATAACACAACTCCATTTTCTCTGTAGAAACGGCTTCTGCTATAAGACAGAACAAAATTTACATAACTTATTCTTCTGGCAACTTAACTGGATTTTTTTTTCTGCCCAGGTTTTGGATAGCGATAAAATGTCTTTATATATTAATGTGTATTTTCCTTAAAATGAGCTTTTCTTCTGCCATCACACCCAGGCCAGTATCAGTCACTCTTGTAGGAACGTGTGCTATTTTTCCTCAAATTCTGGGTCCTATTCTCCTCCTAGTATTAAGTATCTGTCTGTATCCACACAACACTGCCTTCCACATCTTTATCTCACGTCCTTCTTTTTGCTTACATTTCAGTTGCTTTTCATTGGATTTACAGTGACGTGTGAGTGTCAAATGGAAACTGAAATGCCCTGCTTTCCTTTTCCCTCCACAGCATGCATCATAATCATGCTGACTCCATTCCTTCACCCTCAGCTGCTAATTAAACACTCGTCCTCTTCCGTGTTCTTTCCTACGTACAATTTAAAACTCTACACCTCTCTCTTGATAGATAGACAGCCCCTCTCCTCAGTTGTGTAATTGCAATAACTTCTTCAGTCACCCCGAGCAGGCTTGCTAAACACACTGATTTTGTTAAGCCCAAATCTTATTATCTTATTCCTTATATATAATTTTCCAACACCTTACCCTTCCCTAAGGGATGCAGTTTCAACTTCCTAGCATATCATTAGAACCCCTCAAGGTGCGACTTGAGCCTCCCTTTTCCAGTGTAGTCTTTAGTAATTCCTATTCACTCTTCATTCACCCTGCTATTCAGAATCCTCCGCATTCCAGACTCAGTTGCCTTTCTATACATGATAAGTAATTTATTTTTATATAGGTAATTCTTCTCTTCTTCCCATGACATTGTATAAATCTGTGATACATTTCCTTTTATATTTTTATTAACATAATTACAGGAAGCTTGGAAGCCTAGTATCTTTTAAAGGGCATAATCTTGTGAATTAAATAAGCATGAGTTGGAAGCCTGTTTCATACCAACGGTAACTATTGAACTAAGTTTTTTTACTTCCCTGAATCTTATTTTCATCATTATAAATTTTTGGAAGGGTTGTTATAATACCTAAGGTGTATTAACACTTTACTTGGCATATGTTGTGTTTGCTGTGATAATAGCTATATGTGTCTTTCTTTCAGTACTATGAGTAACAATAACTGGGGATTTACAGAAATCAAGTCAAAATACTTAATAAAAGTTTAGCAAGAAGGCTAACTCACATGAGTGTTAGTTTAATAGTCTCAAGCATGAAAGTAAAAATTCTTATGACATACAATACTATTCTATGAGATTAGAAGGCTAATTATTAGATATTTAAAATTTGAAAAGATGAAATGTCATAACCCTTACATTTGGCCTTAGTGTAATGGGAAATTTGGTTGTGTTGTTAATGTTCGGTCTTTTTTTTTTTTAAATTCAGGAAAGCATAGGAAATATTTAGTTACTGAAATATGAAAAAGGGACTGATAATCACTCTTCCTTAACTTCTGGCACTTGAATCCCAGCATCCATTTGATTTTCAATGGCAATGTCTGCTATCCATATTGTGGCAATGTGTAAAAGTATCATAAACTATGTGAAATGATGCAATTCTATATATTTGATGGAAGATAAATTTTAAAGGATTGTCTAGTAATTCAAGTTTCTTTGCTTGCACTTTTTTTTGTATGTCTGTAAAGTATTGTGATGCTCTACCAGAGAACCAGAATCTAGAATTGTTCTAATTTGCTGTCTTTTGCTGTGTTACACACCATTAAACAAAGGCACTTAAGGGAAGAATGAGAGAGTATATTTTCTAATACATTTCTAGGCCATAGTCCATCTTTGAAGCAAGTCAAACAGGAACTATGAAGTAATGCTGCTTATAGGCCTAATTTTACTAGGTTTCTACTCAGAGAACTTCCTTATACAAGCCAGGACTGTCTATCCAGAGGTGATATGGTCCACCGTGAGCTTCCACATCAATTAACAATCAAGAAAATGTTCACAGACTAGTCTGATCTAAGCAATATTAAACTTAAGTTTTCCTTCCTACCAGGAGACTCTGGGTTGTGTCAAGTTGACACTGAAGATAACTTTGACCTCAATGAAGATTTTAACCTGTCAGCACTCAGGGGACAATGTACAAAGGATCCTAATGAGTTCTACTTACAAAGCTTGGGTTACATACTAAGAATAGTGTATGGATAAGAAATAGTATTGAATTACACAATAAGAAAAAATTACATAAATGAGATACATCTTATTTTCTTATTGCTATTTGGACTTAAGTATAGTCATTTTCTGGTAAAAGTAGAATATTCAGAGCTTTCGTGTTAATACATGAAATGGATGATAACTCGTAACTGTTAAAGTTATGCTACATATACTGTGTGATAGGGATCAGCAGCTTGTGAGGATGTGAGCATTGCCACTGGAGTAGCTGGCGCTTGTAGGGGTTTGTTATCACCTCTGAAGAGCTACAGAGAATAAAGCCTTAGTTTAGCTACGTTAATACTTGGGCTGAATATCTTTATTTTAATAATCTGATTTTGTTACTAGCAAAATTAAAACACTGATCTCAATATATGTCCATTTAGAATATATGCTAGAAACAATTTTTAATTCAAAATTAATCAAGACTCCCAATTTCCCCTAGATGAAAAGTCAAAGTAGGTATTCTTTCTCTCTACAGTAGTGTGGAAGAGCACAGTTCTGGGCCAGCTTGAGTTTGAATCTGGCTTTGCTGGGAGAATCCAGAACAGAGCAAGAAAGAAGCAGATTGAACATGGCCAGCAGATTGGGCATGACCAGGAATATTTGCAAAAGATGGGAGACTAGCAGGAGACAGAGTAGAGAAGATATAGTAGAAGCAAGAGCAGAGAGAGAATGTAGCAAACTAGCAGGGTTGTATGGAAAATGAGTATCTGTGGGGAGGGAGCCTGGGAGCTAGAGGGAGCTTAGGGTAGGGGAGGAGGTATAAAGAGCTAGAATATTAGCATAGACTTTGAAATGTGTAACAGGTACATGTGATACAGAGGGAGCCCAGAGGCCAGCATGTGCTTTGATGTGCTCTTAGGTGCCACAGGTAGCCATGTGTCCCTTCTGCCAGGAGTAAGGGAAATGACTTCTTGTGGTGGAGGGGAACTAGATAAAGTTTCTGAGGAATGCTGGCTTCTCTCTAACTACTAGAAATCTTCCTAAAGTATAGGTTGAGCTCATTTCTGGATATTTGGATTGCCTTCTGGAGTTTGCGGAATTGGAATGTCCTTTGGACAGGGCAGTGAATTTTTAGTTGTATGACCCTGAATTGATTAGCTTGGTTGTAGAGTACAGTTTCATAAGTAGAATGGAATAATTACATTCCAATCACAAACTGGTATTGCAGCAATTGAAATGATGTTTGTAAAAGTCAAGCTCCTAATGAGTGAGGAGAGGTAGCCACAGTTGCGCTTACCTTTCAGGCGAGTAACCCACAATTTTATTTGCCTCCAAAAGCAATACTGCATTGCTGTGTGTTCAGTCTCTTTTGTGATAGCTAGTTGGCATTTGTTAGTTACCTAGTAACAGTCACTGTTGAGCTTTCTTTGTTAAGTTCTGTATATCTACATGTGTCTGTAACTTAATGCATTTTGTTGTTGTCCCAACCGATTCTAAATGGCCCCTCTTCCCATTGTCTTGCATCTGCTTTCTCTTGTGCTCTGATCTTTCTCATGGTTGAAGAAACATGGAGTACTTCTTCAGGATCCTTGCTTTATTCCTCCCTTTGATTAGTTGCATAACTTGGAGTTTCCCCCATTTAATTTGAGTTTCTGATCCAACGTTCTCTCTCCAGAGAGGTTTTTCTTGGGCTGGTGTGATGGCTCAGTGAGCAGCGAGGAAAGGTACTTTCTGCTGAGTTTGAAGGTCCTGGGACTTACCTGGTGGAAAAGAGAATTGACTTCTACAGGTAGTCTGGTGACCTTGGAGACCTCCATACACATGCCTTGGCACGTGTGCTCCCTGCTCTACAGATAGATAAATGTAATTTAATGCTTAAAAGTTACACCTTTCTTTACTAGTTTGTATAGTATATACTTAGCCCTACCCTTAGCATTACCTGTGTAGTATATTCACTTACAGATTTTTTTGCATTGAAACAAATCAGTGTTGATAAGAATACTTATCAGAATAAGTATTCTATTAAATATTCTGATTAGACTTTGTAACTGTGTACCAGAAATTTACATTACAAAGAATATGGCAGTGTAGTACTCACCAGAATTTCCAAAATCATTTTGAGAAGGTATAACCAATGTTAAAGACAGGCTTACCTCAGAAAGAACCTTTGAAGCTGGAATTTAGTCATCTTCACTCTTTTAACATTGTTCGTAAAGTATAAGCAGTATATTAATTTTGTAGAACTATGAATTGAGGACGACAAAGACTCAGATGTCCTCAGGTGGAATTCTCAGAGTTCCCATAGCACTTGCATTGAATATTTTCATCAAGGATGCAAAAAGTAATATAAACCTAACAGTTGATAGTCATTCCTTGTACTTTCATCATCTTAATGGAAAGAGGATGATATCTGAGCAGGAAACACTCAGTGTGGTACTTGAGCAAGTCCTGCCTGAGGGAGGGCGACTGACTTCTGGGCATATAGGCTTTCTGTCAAGTGAAAATTCCTGCCGTCAAAAGTTTGTTTTTTTTTTTAGGGGACTTCATATGTTTGAGTAACTTTCTACCACAGATCTTGAGAGCTTCTCTTTCTGTGTTTTGTTATTTTCTGCTACTTCTGATTCCAAAGAAAGTGGAGTGCTAGTTCAGTGGGGCTCAGTGCCTGCTTTAAGGAAGCTTTACACAACTTATACTTAGGATTCTGTGTCAGTGTCTTACAGCCTCCTCTATGGCTGTAAGGGCTGCAAGTTTACTTCCCCTACCAGCAGTGAGTTCCTACCTGCAGTGCCAACTCCTGTGTCCATAGGCCCTCCGGACAGCACAAACAACTGAGAAGGATTAGTGGGAGATTTGGCAGAACAATGAATATTGGTTAAGCTGTGTCATTTTTCCTTTAAAGACAAAGTTGTATCATCAGATTTTTTTACATTGTTTTTATTTAATAAAAACAGGAAGTGTTTTGGATTTTTACACTACTCATGGGAAATCGAAGTAGGGCTCTATATGTGCAAGTTGTGGCTCAACAATATGCTCCTGTGCACTCTGGGACTCCTTTTCCATCTAGCAATAGCTGCCTTTATGGTCTTGTGCGAGTTCACAAATCTTATTACCAAACATGTTAGAAGAGTTTAGATAGAAATCAACATTTTCCACGTAAAGACTAGTTGTAGTTTGAAGTCACACTTTCTGTAATCCCAGTTATTTGATGAAAACTTCCTGGGATGTGCCAGACTGTATTTTATATAAACTTGTGCTTCTACTTAAGGCATCTTAATTCTCTACTTTGATTGGGAAGGCAACATTGAGGCAAGCTGTGCCACACAGTCCAGGATGGCGTCTGCTTTGTGATCCTTCTGTCGCCCTACTGATTATAAGCTGAGGTTATAGGAGTATACTGCCCATCACTTAGGTTTCCTAGAGCCCTTTCATTCAGAGTTTGTGCTTTTTAACCCTAGACCTTGCCCACATAGGAGTTTTCAGCCAGCCAGCTTCCATCTTCCCTCGACTCTCAGTTGTCCTTCCTCTTGATTCCCACTCCTTCTGTACCTTCATCCTACTCTCTTGTCATGCTGCCTTTACCTTTCCAATTCCTCTCTTCCTCTCTCCCCTGCTTTTTCTTTCTGTATCCTCTTTCACCATCTCCTTTCCCTACTCCCTTCTGGTTTTGCTCTCTTCTTTTCCACCTGGCTCCTGTATTCTTTTTCCCTGCTCTGCACTCCTGCAGGTGCACAGTAGGGATAGGTAAAGCCTGTTGCTTGGTACCTGGCAGCAAGCTGTCCTATCAGAACATACAGGAGCGCTGTCATTTCATTTCCCCTCAGCAGTACCCTTCCTTATTCCATTCCCCATCAAAGGTGATCACTGCAGAGCAGCAGATCTTTCTTTAGATGTACATAGAAACCATACATTTGCACAAGTGAATCTTATAATTCATGTAAGTAGGATTATACATTTCTAGTTCCTGTGTTTTGTTTCTTTGCTACTTTTAGAGCAATTTAGGTTGCTAGGGATGGATCTCATTTCTTCTGACTTTTCCATGATATCCTCTCATGTAAATCTTCACTTTATCCTACTAGTAGTGGTCACCCTCAAGAAATCTGTCGTTCTTGGGCATTTTAAGTAGTTCTACTGTGAATGTCCAGGTGTGGCTTTCTGGGCAGTTTTTCTAATACTGCTCTCAGGGCTATAGAGTAAGTCCGCACTTTACCCTCTACAGTGACTAGACCCGCTCAGCCTGCAGAGAGCGGTAAGTAGTGTTTCTTGTTTTCCCACATCACCACTTGGACTTATTTGACTTTGTATTTTTAGTAAGGTAGCCGGTGGCTATCATTTCTATGAAATAGAACTTTATTTTATATACTGATTAATATTTGGAATTTTTTTCTTCTCTTAATTACTCTTAATCGCGTTCTCACGCCCGGCCAGGAAAGACGCAACAAACCAAAATCTTCTGCGGCAAAACTTTATTGCTTACATCTTTGGGAGCCAGGAGGGCAAGCGCCCAGCGCCCAGCCCCAAAAACGAAAGCCCCTTCTTACATCTTTAGGAGCCAGAGCTCCGGCGCGCCGGGGCGCAGAGCGCGCTCTATTGTTTACATCTTTAGGCAGCGAGCGAGCGCAGGGCGCGCAGAGCCAGAGAGATGCCAGCGAGAGAGAATGGCGGAAACCCCGTCCCCTTTTTTAGGAGCGTTATATTTCGCCTAGGACGCATCACTCCCTGATTGGCTGCAGCCCATGGCCGAGCTGACGTTCACGGGAAAGGCAGAGTACAAGTAGTCATAAAATACCCTTGGCACATGCGCAGATTATTTGTTTACCACTTAGAACACAGGATGTCAGCGCCATCTTGTGACGGCGAATGTGGGGGCGGCTCCCAACATCTCCCCCTTTCCTTTTAATAAGAGCAAATAGGCCACCCAACTAATGAGAGTGGAGATAGAGGTCAAATCCCCAGTGTGTAGGTAAAGGAGCCATGTACAGGATTAGCTCTTAGGCTCACAGGCTTTTACCCAGAGCAACCCTGACCTGCTCCCGTGTCGTTTTGCCTGGAGAGAAGGGAACTAGGACACTGAACCTTCATGAAAGATGACGTGTCTCCCTAGAATAGGCTCATATATGCCGCAGAGCCTTTCTACTGCAGTGCTTAGCCGTGCAACTCTCTCGGGCTGCTGAAGCACACTCACTCTATCCCGTGCAATGAGACTAGCCTCATGGGATATAAGAGCTGAGTGGCCAGCGACCTATTGCCTAAGCATAGATAACCATATATCAGGGGGAGCACCATGTTCTAGAGCTGCAAGCGCCTGGGCAATAACCACCTTGTCTCTCCTAGTTTAGGCCTTAAGCTTACAGACCAACCAAAGAAGCAACACTAATCCACAGCAAAGTGTATCTCCAAATAATATCAATCCCACCCATTCTTTAAAGAAAGAAAATGCTGAGGAGATCCAATTGGGTAATCCTTTGGTCAGGGACAGGTCCAAGCGCGTGGAGTTGACCTGAAGTCTCAATTCCCGAAGGATCTGTTCAAATTCAGCCGTCCAATTCTGTAACATATACTGAAAAAGACTTTTTGACAAATTAGCTGTCCTAGTAAATTTCTCATACTGAATGGAAGTAACACACAATCTCGGAAACTTTTGTTTACACCCCAGCTGAGTTATTTGTCATAATACATCTAGTTGTATCTGGACAAGATCTATGAGTTGATTAACCAGCATGAGACCTCTCTGTATCTTGACATTAGCTGAGGCCTGTTTATCTATGACTGTAGTCACTGAGGCTGACAAAGTGTTAATGGTGTCAGTCGTCTGGACCTGTCCAGACAGAGCCAAGGCTGTCTGAATCAAGGCCAAACCCAGTTCCCAGTTAGTGGTAAAAAAGCAGGAGAATACTTGAGCATTATACATCACCGTCATTGGGAGTGGAAATATCGACATTATCCCCCAACGCTGCTCTCTCTTTATTATTGACGCCCTGGACATCACCAAGACGAGGGACATCAGTATTCCCTTGGTCAGTCTGGATTTTTCGGGTGAGTCTTTCTGGTATCCAAAATGGGTTGTCTTCATTCTGTGGGAAAACACAGATAGCTCCCCTGGATCTTATCAAAATAGGATCCGGGCCATACCATTTATTATCAAGGACATTTTTCCATTTAACCATCTCATTGGGCCTATCTGGCTCTGTACAATGACGTTCAGCCGCAGTATGGCCATGAGCATCAATATTTAAAAAATTGAGTGTAAAGAGTGCCATAGACACAGACACTCTTGGTGCTCGGGGTACAGTCTCCTCAAAAGTTCCCCTCTTCTGTTTTATAAGATAGGCTTTGAGGGTGCGATGCGCACGCTCAACAATACCCTGTCCTTGAGGGTTGTATGGAAGTCCAGTCAGGTGGGTCACGTCCATCTGACGGCAGAACTGTTGGAATTTTTGAGACGTATAAGCTGGTCCATTATCAGTCTTAAGGAGTCTGGGTTTCCCCCAAGCACTCCATGCCTCAAGACAATGTTGAATCACATGTGAGGCTTTTTCTCCGGTTAACGGAGAAGCAAACATGATGCCAGAACATGTGTCAATGGACACATGGAGATATTGAAGTTTTCCAAAGGAAGAAACATGTGTAACATCCATTTGCCAGACCTGTAGAGGTCGAATACCGCGTGGGTTAATTCCCACATGAGGAACTGGCAAGAACTCACAGCAGCTTTGACATTGAGTAACAATGTCACGGGCTTCTTTTCTTGTCAAGGAGAAACGACTGCGTAATGTTTCAGCCGTCACATGAAAATTGTTATGAAAATTTCTTGCAGCCTCTACCGGGGATGATAGGGCAGCAGCCACCACTTTAGTGGCCTTATCTGCCAAATCATTTCCCAGAGCCATGGGGCCAGGTAGGCCTGAATGGGCTCTAACATGAGTAATATAAACAGGAAATCTTCTAGATAACAAAACTAATTGTATCTGCTGAAAAATATTGGCAACTCTACTGGAAGGCTTAATCACTCCAGCCACTTCTAAAAGATTTACTGCATTAACCACATAACAGGAATCTGACACAATATTAAGGGGTTCTAAAAAGGTTTTTAAAACTTCTAAAACCACTAAACATTCTACCACTTGAGGTGAATTTTCATTATATTGTTTGGATACCACTTTACCATTAGCCACATAGGCACCTATGCTAGTTTTTGATCCATCAGTATATACCACAATCCCATTTTTAAGTGGGTTTCTTCTAAACATGTAAATATTGATTTCTCTCAAAGGAGGAAATATGCGTGACATCCATTTGTCAGACCTGTAATGGCCTGACGCCACGAGGGTTTACCCCTACGTGAGTAGATAAAATTTGACAACAATCTAAAGGCATTATTAAGTAATCAGAATCATTTCCAGTAGAACCAATCTCTCTGGCAGCTCTAGGAATACCAGAGGAAGAAAAAACAGCCATGTAGGCTTGGCAAAATTATTAGTTGAGCTATTCTGTCTCTTTGTGATATAGAAAAGACAACTTGAGGACAAGAACAGAGAACCTGAAGTTCCCCTTTACAATCCTGATCTACAACTCCAGGGTGGACAATAAGACCTTGTAGGCTGCAAGAGCCTGCCTCTGTCATTATTGTCCAGTGGCTTCACCTGCTCGGGAGAGCGCCTTCCAGGCCCTAATAGCCTTTTCATCTGATTCAGAACTATTAAGAACTGGCTTCTCTAATTGATCTTTTTTCTTTTCTTTTTCCTTTTCCTTCCTTCTAATCTCTCCCCAGGTATTCTTACCTGACCTAAACTTTTCCTCGGGTTCAAGACCCTTGGAAAGGCCTGTATACTTATTTTGTGAACCATATTTTCTCTTTGCTCCTATTCTCTCTCCCCGCTTTACTTCTGATAGATTGTCCTGAATTTCATCTAGAATCCTTAGCCCTATCTTAATCACCTGATAACATGTGAAAAGGAACAAAAGGGCTTCTAACACTAGAGAAAGTTCAAGGCCAAACATACCTTATAAAGCTATTTTCCACTTTACTTCTGATAGACTGTCTTGAATTTCCTTAGAAAGTTCAAGGCCAGGCGTACCTCGTAAAGCTATACTTACGGGTTACCGCCGTTCCCCAGCTGAAAAGTTCTGAATTCATGCAGTTGAATCCTTCTTAACAGTCTGCTTTACGGGAACCTTTATTACCGCGACCCGCAGTTCTGGTTCTGGAATGAGGGATCTTCCTTGCGCCGGTGAAACTCCCGTCCCGAGTTTCCTCCCGGGTTTTTTCTTCCCGGATTTTTTCTCGTCCCGGAATTTCTCGTCCCGGATTTCAGCACCAATTCTTAATCGCGTTCTCACGCCCGGCCAGGAAAGACGCAACAAACCAAAATCTTCTGCGGCAAAACTTTATTGCTTACATCTTTGGGAGCCAGGAGGGCAAGCGCCCAGCGCCCAGCCCCAAAAACGAAAGCCCCTTCTTACATCTTTAGGAGCCAGAGCTCCGGTGCGCCGGGGCGCAGAGCGCGCTCTATTGTTTACATCTTTAGGCAGCGAGCGAGCGCAGGGCGCGCAGAGCCAGAGAGATGCCAGCGAGAGAGAATGGCGGAAACCCCGTCCCCTTTTTTAGGAGCGTTATATTTCGCCTAGGACGCATCACTCCCTGATTGGCTGCAGCCCATGGCCGAGCTGACGTTCACGGGAAAGGCAGAGTACAAGTAGTCATAAAATACCCTTGGCACATGCGCAGATTATTTGTTTACCACTTAGAACACAGGATGTCAGCGCCATCTTGTGACGGCGAATGTGGGGGCGGCTCCCAACAAATTACCAGTTACAGCTTTTGTATATCTTTCTGTTTTCTTTTTCCTCATTCATTTATATAGTTGGATCTCTATTTCATTCATTTTTATATGGTAAATAACTCTTGCTCATTTTGTTACTATACTCTTATAGGCATATATGTATTCCTTTAGGACTTATATGTTTAAGAAATTTTTCGTATTCCATTTGCATGAGACATAGTAGTTTTCCAATGTAAGTTATTTCTCTTATTTTCTTAATTATACATATTAAACATCTCTAATTCAGAAATCTGAAATGCTTTGTAGCACATAACCTAAGAATTGTTTTCAGAAGGTTTCAGATTTCAGCTTCTTAGATTGAAGGTGCTCAACTGCTAAGTTTGAAAGCCTGAAATCTGAAATAGTTCTAGAAGCAGACATTCCCAATAAGGGCCATACAGCGTGCCCTTTCATCTGACAGGCGATACACTAGGAGTGAGCTGGAGATTGTTGTATGGTGCCAAGGCGGTAAGATAAGGCTTCATCATTTTCTGTCTATGTGCGGCATCCATCTTGGAAAGTATCTACCTGCTTCTTAAGGATTCGCATTCTTCCACAACATACACAAGGATCTGTTTTAGGACCTTGATCCAAACAGACTTGGGCCCCAGAGTCCTCTAAAAAAGACAGGGGTGCCAGAAATGATGAAACCTCATGCAGAGAGTTAAACACTCTAGGCTTTTGCATATGGCCTACTTCCCATTAGACATGGAAAACTCAGCGTGGCATCCCGTAGTGTTTGTGTGTGTGTGTGTGTGTGTGTGTGTGTGTGTGTGTGTGTGTTATAACATATATAACTAACTCATAACACAGAAGTTGAAGATATTTAATGAATGTGATACACCTAGACATAAATCAGAATGTTTTGGTAGACAAGAGGTCCTCTGAAACATGGGATATGAGCAGTTTCGTCCTGTAGCACACACAGAAAATGCTACACGGTGGCACACACCTGTAATCTCTGTGACTGGCTAGCCACTGTAGCAAAATTTGGGATCCTCATGGTTCAACAAGAGCCCCAGTCTCAAAAAACAAGGTAGAGAGTAACTGAGAAAGATACCAACATCAGTCTCTTGCCTCCACATCAAAAGTACACACACAATCCTGCTCAATGTGGAGGCGCACTTTATACTTTGCCAATGATGAGTCTGTGCTACTTGTGTGCCTCAGCAGAGCTGTTACAAGGAAAACATACTAAGTACTAGCGAATACCCCACAGTAGCTTTTAAATATACTTTCCAACATATTTCTTGTCTCTAGGTTTTGCTTACAAGAGTATGTTTTCTATATTTATACCTTTAAATATACATAGTATATTAACACTGAATTTTTCAATACTTAATGACTGTTCTACTCAAGGAAATCTTATTAATGATAGAATTTTCCATACTGTTTTTCATCTTAGCCATGGAAAAATTATCTTTTTTTTTCAAGATGGATCTCAACATGTAGAAAGTATATTTAAACAATCATAGGGATACACAATTTGACATTATGGGTTGTTTGATCTGGGAAAGGGAACGAGTAACTGAAAAAATTAAAGACAGTAACAAAGTTACACTCGTAGAAAAGCACATATATAGAGTAAACCTGTGTGTCTATATTCCTGAAACATAATTGCATGCATGTGTGCATGTGGACACATACATGTGTGCATGTGTGCATGTGTGCATGTGGACACATACAGTTCACCCTAGAGACGCTAGAGTTGGTTGAACTACTACAGGATTATCAGTTTTCCAGCTGGTAATAAAAGGAAATGCTTCAAAAGGGACTGTTTATTGCTTTTTAAGTTCATACATGCTTCTAGCAGCAAAGTGTAGGGTAGGTGAGGAATAGCCATATAATTTCCTTAATATTTGCTTAAGGAAGAATATTTAAAGTGGCAGTGAACTATAGACAACAACAACATACATTTTGGAAAAAATCAATAGTAGTATATGGGGCAAAAGAAATTAATGAAATAAAAATGATTTGTGAACAGGGCAATGTCAAATGCACATTTATGATGAAATGTAGCTTTGAAGCTGAGATGCAAATGAATGGATTTCTTCTCTATGCATTTCAGAAGTTGGTATTCTAACATCAAAGATACCATATCCCACTGTTGGTATTTAGAGAGCCAGTGGACAAGGAAATGGATGTTTTTTTCACCGTTTAAGTTTTACTAGTGTATCTTTTACAAAATTCTGGGTTTCATTTTGATAATTTTTGCACATATTTAACATGTAATTAAGTCATCTTCACCCTAACTATCACTCTCTGTCAGCTGCTTTCCTTACCCAGTCCCCTCATTCTGCCTAAATAAATATTTAAAGGGAAATAAATATTCTTTTTAATACCTTGGTATATCAGTGCTTGACTTTAAAATATCTAGGACCTAAACTTAAATTCTATCTTGGAAGCCACTGTGCTCCTTGCCAGTGTGCTATATGTATGATGTTTGGGAAATGCTTCTTAAAGAAAAGTCACAATTGTTTTATTTGCTATTACAGTGGTCTTTTTAGGTGTTTTAAATTCACTGAGAATACATAATCAGCATCATCATTACTATTAATAGAATTATCATCACCACTAGATGGTGTGTGGGGAATTAGGGACCCTGAATATTATAGAGTCCATTTTCCTGTCTGCAATCACTAATTGGCTGTTAGGGGAATATAGGAATCTATTATAGCATAGAAGAAAGGGTGGATAACATTTGGTGAACTCTTCTTGCTAATTAAAGTTGTCTTGGAGATAGGGTGATAAAATGTAGCCGTGGCGAAAGATGGGGTCTCCCAAACTTATACTTTTGAATTAAAATAGAGCACTAAAGTAGGTTTTATAAATACCTTTCACTGGAAGCAAATATTAGTTCAACTGCTGTTGGGAAAGGTTTAATTTTTCAGCGGAGCTAAGTTCTTGAGAATCCCTTATTAAACCTGTGTTTCCAGCAGGTCTACATATGTGAATTTGCCTGAATTGAAGTTCTGGCTCATTTCCCAGCCTATCCTTTCTATGAAGCCTTCCCTAAAACATGAGAAATGAAATAACAGTTCTTGATTACACAGGTATCATCTTCCAAGTCCATCACTTTTTATTTCTTCTTTCTTTTGGAGCTTTTTAGAGTCTAGAGGGAGACTCTGATGTCAGGAAATGTGCTGCTGTTAGCTTCATGTATGATACCGTGTGTCTGGCTTCCTCTAGATTGAAAACATAGTTGCAGGGCAATATAACTCATTCCATTCAGATGATAATTGAGCAAAAATAGCTCATAAATCCAATTATGGGAAATCATTCATTGCTTTGATTATTATGTTTCTTTCCTATTTCTCCTTGTGCTTAATTTTGAAAAGTAAAATGCAGTATCTCATGTAAGGATTCTGTTTCTCCTTTGTCTTTCTTATCCTACCATAGAGCCTCTATGCTATGACCCCTCAATACAGTTCTTCAAGATACGGTGACCTATAACCATAAAATTATTTTGTTGCTATTTCACAACTGTAATTTTTTTCTAGTTCAGTTCCAGCTTTATATCTCCAAGTCTTACAACCAAAGTGTGTGGTGTCTTCAGCAACTGGGCTTTACTGTCTAACTTTGACAAGCAACCAGTAGCAAGGCAAAAGCCTTCATCAGTCTTGGAATATCTAGGGCCTCCTAAGGTTAATAGCTCACATGGCTCTAAGATCATTTCTTTCCACCCACAATTGGCACCCACTAGACATTTTCTTTTATTTACATTTCAAATGTTATTTGGTTTCTTCATTTCCCCTCCAAAAAACCCATATCCCATTCCCCCTTCCCCTGCTCACCAACCTACCCACTCCCGCGTCCCTGTCCTGGAATTCCCCTAAACTGGGGCATAGAACCTTCACAGGAGCAGGGATCTCTCCTCCCATTGATGTCCAACAAGGCCATCCTCAGCTACATATGCAGCTGTAGCCATGGGTCCCTCCATATGTACTCTTTGGTTGGGGGTTTAGTCTCTGGGAACTCTGGGGAGTGTACTGGTTGGTTCATATTGATGTTCCTCCTATGGGGCTGCAAGCTCCTTCAGCTCCTCCCATCCTTTCTCTAGCTCATTCATTGCAGACCTTGTCAGCAAGCACTTGTTGGCTTCCACAGTAGTGTCTGGGTTTGGTAACTGTATATGTAATGGATCCCCCGGTGGGGTTAGCATGTAGGAGAATGAAAATCAATCCATTCTTATCTCCTTCTACAAAGCTCAAGTCCAAGTGACCTCCACATAAAACCAGCATCACTGAAACTTATAGAGAAGAAAGTGGGGAAGAGCCTCGAGCACATGGGCACAGGGGAAGATTTCCTGAACAGAACACCCATAGCTTATGCTCTAAGATCAATAATTGACAAATGGGACCTCATAAAATTGCAAAGCTTCTGTAAGGCAAAGGATACTGTCAATAGGACAAAACAGCAACCAACAAATTGGGAAAAGATCTTTACCAATCCTACATATGATAGAGGGCTAATATCCAGTATATGCAAAGAACTAAAGAAATTAGACTCCAGAAAAATCAAAATAACTTTATTTAAAAATGGGGTACAGAGCTAAACAAAGAATTCTCAATTGAGGAATATCGAATGGCTGAGAAGTACCTAAAATGTTCAACATCCTTAGTTATCAGGGAAATGCAAATCAAAACAATCCTGAGATTCCACCTCACACCAGTCAGAATGGCTAAGATCAAAAACTCAGGTGACAGCAGATGCTGGCAAAGATGTGGAGAAAGAGGAACACTCCTCCATTGTTGGTGGGATTGCAGGCTTGTACAACCACTCTGGAAATCAGTTTGGCGGTTCCTCAGAAAATTGGACATAGTTCCTGAGGACCCAGCTATACCACTCCTGGGCATATACCCAGAAGATGCTGCAACTGGTAAGAAGGACACATGCTCCACTATGTTCATAGCAGCCTTATTTATAATAACCAGAAGCTGGAAAGAACCCAGATGTCCCTCAACAGAGGAGTGGATACAGAAAATGTGGTACATTTACATAATGGAGTACTACTCAGCTATTAAAAAGAATGAATTTATGAAATTCCTAGGCAAATGGATGGACCTGGAGGGCATCATCATGAGTGAGGTAACCCAATCACAAAAGAACACACACAATATGTACTCACTGATAAGTGGATATTAGCCCAGAACCTCGGACCACCCAAGATACAATTCACAGACCACATGAAGCTCAAGAAGAGAAAGACAAAAGTGTGGATACTTCAGTCCTTCTTAGAAGGGGGAACAAAATACCCATGGGAGGAGATACAGAGACTAAGTGTGGAACAGAGACTAAAGGAAAGGCCATCCAGAGACTGCCCCACCTGGGTTCCAGTCCATATATAGTTACAACTGTATTTTTATGACTCTTATGAATCATAATATAAGTATCTAATATTCATGATAACCGATATGTGATCCCTGTGAGTGGGTTGTTCAACCCCTAAGGTTGAGATTTATGTGTTGAGAACCACTGTGCTAGAGCCTAGCAAATGACCCGCTCAGCACAGACAGAGAATAGAAGTCCTTAACACGATAGTGAACAGTGACCCAAAATAACTTCTAAAACTGTTCTGAACACGGGAATAATTTCATATTAATTACAAGTGTAACAGATTAATTATGATTATTTTACAATGCCAGGATAAAGTAGATGTGAGAGTTATTAAAGAGTAAACTTGCTATATAGCTTGCTGAAGACAATGTAGTGTTTCAGTGCTTTACCAAATCTTTGGATTGTACAAAATTTGTATTTGTTGCAAGACACTTAATAGCTACTGAAAATATACATTCCTACTTAGATATATTCTTATTGAGTCATAAATCATAGAGTTTAGATTGTGGTTGAAATTTTGACACTGAAAACTATTGTGTGATTTGAGGGAGTGGAGGATGATGACAGGTTCTGTGAAGACAAGGTTCTTACAAGTGATTCTCTAGTTGTGTGTTAGCAAAAGGCTTATTAAAAAACAACTTGTTCAATTTAAATGTTGCAAAAATCTTTAGCCTCACAAAGATGTTTCTACTCTGAGAAGACTAGAAATGAGTCAATTTTATGCAACAGAAAATACAGCAACCTTACCATGTAATTTTGAGTCCTCCTCAGGCAGTACATTTAATAAGCACATCAAACTCTCCCTTTTTTCCTGAAAGTTCACTAGCTCAATAAGTAACTGAGTTTCAGTGTGTAACACTACCCATCTTGTATTAGCATTGGTTTGCAAAAATGTAGCACATGGCTTTTGGCATATATTAGGAGCTTAGCAGACATTTTTATTTATATTAATGAATATATATACATATATATGTATATATATGTGTGTATATATATATGTATATATATATATGTATATATATATACATACACACACACACGCACACACACACACACACATATATATTATACATTTAGGAAATAAATTGTCCCATGTGGGTATGTGGAAATGTACTTGTGACAAATCCAGATTGATCAAGGGCACACCTAAAGGCCAGTAAGGTGAGTGAAACATCAACGCTGGTACAAACTTCCATTCTTTTCAGCTTCATTTGGACTGGTAACATTGCCTGGAAACTAGTTGCAAGCTTCACACTAATGGCTTTCTGATGAATTAAAGTTGTGTGTCATAAGGCAGCTTTTTATATTCATCCCAGCAGCTGCATAGATCCTAATGTTATGCATTTCTCAAATCTCTATTGAGTTCTTGAAAGAGGAATACAGGATACAGTTGATTATTAAAAAGTTTTGCCCTCATTTTAAAATATTCAGCCATTAAAAAATGAGAACATCATAAATTTTGCAAGCAAATTGATGGAACTAGAAAATATTATCCTGAGTGAGGTATCCCATACCCAAAAGAACAGGTATGGTATGTACTCACTGATAAGTGGATTTTAGCCAAAAAGTATAGAATACTCATGATACAACCCATAGACTAACCATAAGAAGGTTCAAGAGAAGGAAGGCCCACGTGAGGATGCTTCAGTCCCACTTAGAAGGGGAAACAAAATAATCTGGGAGGCAGAGGGAAATCCAAGAGGTCTAGAATGGAGGAGGGAGGCTCCCAGGCATCAATGTGGATGACTTTAGCCTAAATGCCCAACAGTAGAGAGAACTGAAGAGGTCAAGTCCAGTAGATAGATAGGATCCCCAGTGGAGGGTTGGGGGCTTTGGGGGGGTCAGTGCCCTCTCAGAGGCAAGAGGGAGGGGGAATGGGAAGAAGAACTCTTGGAGCGGGGACTGGGAAGGCAGACAATATTTGGAATGTAAATAAATAAGACAGTTTTTTTAAAAAAAGGTTTGCCCGCCATGCAGTGGTGGCGCACACCTTTGATTCCAGCACTTGGGAGGCAGAGGCAGGCAGATTTCTGAGTTCAAGGCCAGCCTGGTCTACGGAGTGAGTTCCAGAACAGCCAGGGCTACACAGAGAAACCCTGTCTTGAAAAACCAAAACAACAACAACAAAAGGTTTGCCCTTTGTTAGGTAGACAGGTTGTAGGGAAGCTGTTTGTGAGTCATAGGGATGTCTATCTGCAGAAGGGCTGTCAGACAGGAAGTAAATTTAGAGACCTACTTGTCCCTTCCACTAATCATCACTGGTGATTGGCTCCAGTAGTGGGCAGCAGTATTTTTAGAAAAACAGGTAATAGAGAATTTCTTTATGTGCAGAACACTAGTTGATAAGTGTTACTCAAAGCTGCTCCAAAAGTCATAACTGAGGCATGACAGAGCTACAGAGGAAAACAATAGATCTAATGAACAAAATGTGGAAATATGTGAGAAAAGTGTAGATATTCAAATTACTCATAACTACTGTTAATCCAGTTCGTTACTTTCCCAGTTTGTCAGTGGTATTAAAAATAGTTTGCATATGAATCAGTTTTATATATGTCTTTTTACCCTATCAGAGTGAAAAATTGTCAGATTTTTCACATTCTGTACTACCTTCCTTTGACTATATCTGACATTCATGCTTTGACAATTGGTATAAAGACAAATATAGAGGTCATTAATCCTTGTAACAGTCAGGAACGGCCTAGCTCTGTTTTCAAGTAATGAATGCAGGAAGTGGCAAATATTCTTTAAAGTTCTATTAGTAGTTTCTAAAGTAGAATTTTGAATGTACTAGTATAATTAATGTGTTTAATTTTCTTTTCTGTGAAATCTCTAGACAGTACAAATGGGCCATCATTCTTCAGATGATCAAAAGGCCAAGCCACAGTAGAGCTTTTTCCTCATTCTCTTCCTTGACTTAGATCTAGAGAGTAGTACTGATGAAGGGCTCAGGGTGGGAAGCCTTAGAAGCTCAGATGAACTACAAACTGACTGGAAGACTGCAGGCCCTGATAGAGGGCTGTGCTGGTTATGGCTGCCTACGATGTCTGCTTTGGCTTAGTACGCTTCTCTCTGTGGTCAACTCATGCAGTTATTTCCTAGAATTTATTAATAATTTTCCAGCCTATAAATTAGGAATGACTTGCAAGTCTAGGGCAGTAGACTGGATATCCAGTGATGGCCTTGATTTTAAATGGCATTGCATTCTAAAGCTCTAAGGAATCATGCATGGCAGTGCACATCTGTAACCCCAGCACTTAGGAAATCAGAGCAAGAACATCGGGAGCTCAAGCCATTGTGTATATATATAGTTAGTTCAAGATATATGCTAGACATATATCTTGCTTAGGACATTACATCTACCTAATATTCATGATAAAACTAAATTGCACATATGTTATAGGTATCATAACATGAGCATGATCCTTGTTCACATTAAAATGGAGCAGTAGAATTTCTATTCAGATTGATAACATATTCGCACAAGTAATTTTAAATGTATGATTCTCCAGAACGAGTAACACTGATTGGTCTGCCACTGACCCTGAGCAACGTGATTTTGAACATTCAAAGCATCAGGCCTAGGCTGCCTAGTATCCATCTTAGCTTGTGGTTCTGATCCTGTAAAAGCGAACTCATACATGGACAACATGATAGGTCATGTCATGCCTCACAGCCTTTTTCCATGCTATTCTTTTTATAGTTTTTATAAGGCAGAATGTATTCAAAGCATCTGTCTTAAAAGGTGTTTTTCTCTAAAGGCTATGTAGAAAAGTTTATTCTCTGCTTTTCTGGTGTTTTGTTTATTTGTGTGTGTGTGTGTGTGTGTGTGTGTGTGTGTGTGTGTGTGTATGTGTTTGTCTTTGTCGTTGTCATTGTCTTGTTGCTGTTGCTTACTTGCTTGCTTGTTTTTAAGAGAGTAATCAGAATGGCTTAATTGTCTTAGACATCCCACAAATCAGAATTAAAAGCTATACTTTTTTAGTTTTTCAAAAGGATAAGCATGTCTGTTGACTGATACAGTCCTTTGTCAATCTTGACTTGAACAGCAAAGATGATGTGCTGTCTAGTAATGTCAAAACTAAAGGCTTATTGCCCAGTTGTATATTTAAATTCCATTGAAATGTGTGTTTCTTCTCCAGTTTTCTTCACTGTAATTTAATTCAAAGGTTGGTGGTGGTGTAGGATGTCAACTACACTGGATTCTTGTTCAGACTTTCCATTCTTTTTTTCTGTTATCTCATTCCAAGGGGAGCAAGGTATTGTTAGTGTGTCAGCTACATTGGATTCTTGTTTTTGTACTAAGTGGCATGACCCCAAACCATGTTCATATCATCCATCCTGGAGATTTGAGTGAAGTTAGAACTCTGCCCTGTTTGCTTAAAAATGAATTTAAAACTGCTGTTGTCAGTTGTTCTCTGGTTGGGACCAGTCGTGGCTTTCCACAATTCTCTCCATAGCTGCAAAAGAAATTGTTTTAAAGAGCACAACTACACTAGCTGTAGGTGTAAGGATAAACGTTAGAATGCAGTTAGGAATTATACTAGATTGGGGTTTTAGCAGTTTTAGATTCTTATCTAAGATCCATGACCTTATTAGCCACAGGTAGATGGAGATATATTTGTGCAAATTTGAGTGGTGATGGAGACATGACTGGGGTTGGAAGGACGAGGAGAGATGAATGATGTAAGCACAGCACACATGCATGAAATGTAAGAAGTTATTTAGTACGGACATTTATGAATGTTTCAGCTACGTAACAGAAAAACTAGAGTTGCTAACTTTTGAATTCTTGAGCTTCATGTTTTTCTTCCAACTCAACAGCATTTCCTTTGGATGTCCAAGGGAATGTTAAACTACATAAATGTCTGAACTCATTCTGTACAAGGATGAGACAGTCAAAAGACTGTGCTATTTTACAGTTCAGAAGTCATTTCTCTTGTCCTTGAATCATTTTAGCAGGAGACAAGGAGGTCAGCAAACCCCAGTTCTATTTTTGTCCTGACCAATGACTGGTTGTATGACCTTTCACAAGTCACTTAACTTCTCTGCCACTCTCTGCTAAATGAGCATGGAAGGCCCTGCTCCTCTGCCTGTCGCAAAAGTGACTTTATCAGGAAAGGTGCAGCTGCTCAGAGAGATTGGCTACTTATGGCATGTTGCCAGACCACCATCCATCCAATTGTGCAGAAACATGACGGACAGCAACTCTAGTAAGGAATGATGACTTTCTAACAAGAGGCCTCCCTCTCCCTCCCACTGTCCCTCCCTCCTCTTCCTTCTGTTCTCCCCTCTGTGTTAATTAGGGTGCAATCATTTAGAGGTAATATTTTTTCCTTAAACTTTATATTTTGTGAACAAACTCAAACAAATTAATTTTGCACTTAAATAAAATAAAGCAGTCAGTTGAACAGACTTAATAAGCCTGTTTTCTAGAAGTCAAGTTTTATTTTACTATGACCCTCTTGCTAAGAAATAGTACTTTTTAGAGCTATGTCTGAAGATGTAGAAGATTTCCAGATTCATGTAAGTAGACATAGATTTCCTATGAATGCATATAAGTAAAATTTCTCTGTGTAAACAACCAAAAAATTTAATAGAAATATATGCTAAACAATCAAATTTATCTACTTATTAATTGCTTATCCTCTTAATTCAAAGAGAATTGACTTATTCACAAATTACATGTTTATACTATAAATTTTTATTTCCTTTTTAATGATAGTTCTAGAGTATTTAAAATACTTTACTTTGAAAAACTATCTTTCTCCCCCAAAACAGATAAAAAATAAATTAGCTTTTCACATAAGAATGCAGAGTGCGAATATACATGAAAATACCTTTGGACGTATCCACAGTGACCAAAGAGAGTAGAGTATAAAATCAAGGGCTGAGTATGTTGGGGTTAGAAAGATAGCTCAGCAGGTAAGAGCACAGCCTGTTCTTGGAAAGCCTGAGTCCTACTTCCTGAGTTACTACTTCCTGTGGCTCACCACCACCTGCAATCAATCCTGCCTCCAAATAACTTTGGCCTCCAGAGGTGCCAACACTCTCATGGCATAACTAACACAGACTCAAACATACACACATACATACTATTAAAAATTACTATTTAAAAAAGAATCAGGTGTGTTTAGGTTTGAATCCTTACTGCCTTTTGTTTAACAAATTCTGACTTGGCTAAAGTAGAATTCACCATTTTATGTAGTGTGATGAGTTTTTATGTTTGAAAACAGTTGTTCAACATCATTAGTTCTTCATATATCAATTTTCCTGTCTCAGACTTTTCCCTTTTTTTATGACAAGAACTTGATGTGAGGATATATCCAGTGCCAGCTCTCCAGGTTATGAGAGAATTCATTTGCAACAGAAGTCAGTCTTTCCTTAGACGCCATTACCAGACACAGAGAGGTCATCTTTGATGAGTTTGTAACAGCAGGAACTATAGTAATGTGCTGATAGAAGTATACATTTCTGCCTATTAATTTATACATTAGAGAAGAAATGAGAACCTTACTTGATAGCCATTGAGCACATACTTTCTGGGTAGTTATTTATCAAATAGTAGGGCTGTTCTCAATTTTACCATTTGTCCAAGAAGGGAAAAGACAACTAGGTGAGTTTTGCTTCAAGTGTCTAATGTTCTAGCACTTTAGTATCATTTTTAAATAACAGCAAATTTACCAAGAGAATACAAAACTCAAGCATCAAACTATTTGAAGAATTACCTAATCTGCACCACCTTTGAAATCTCTGTATTAAGAATTCCCAGCCAGGCAGTGGTGGCGCATGCCTTTAATCCCAGCACTTGGTAGGCAGAGGCAGGTAGATTTCTGAGTTCGAGGCCAGCCTGGTCTACAAAGTGAGTTCCAGGACATCCAGGACTATACAGAGAAACCCTGTCTCGAAAAACCAAAATAAACAAACAAACAAAACAAACAACAACAACAACAACAAAATCCCAAAGTCGTATTTTGAAGTCCAAGACAACATTCAGGGAGCACACTTGTTCTAAAATCAATTCAGATTAGACAAGCTATGTTATACCAGCTTGCAATCATGCCAGCAGTGGAGGAGTGTTCCTCTTTCACCACATCCTTGCCAGCATCTGCTGTCACCTGAGTTTTTGATCTTCACCATTTTCTGACTGGTATGAGGTGAAATCTCAGGGTTGTTTTGATTTGCATTTCCCTGATGACTAAGGATGTTGAACATTTCTTTAGGTACTTCTCAGCCATTCAGTATTCCTCAGTTAAAAGTTCTTTGTTTAGCTCTGTACCCCATTTTTAATAGGTTTATTTTGGTTCTCTGGAGTCTAACTTCTTGAGTTCTTTGTATATATTTGATATTACCCTCTAACTGTTATAGGCTTGGTAACGATCTTTTCCCAATCTGTTGGTTGCTCTTTTGTCCTATTGACAGTGTCCTTTGCCTTACGGAAGTTTTGTAATTTTATGAGGTCCCATTTGTTAATTCTTGATCTTAGAGCATAAGCTATTATTGGTGTGCTGTTCAGGAAAATTTCCCCTGTGCCCATGTGCTTGAGGCTCTTCCCCACTTTCTTTTTTGTTAGATTCAGTGTATCTGGTTGTATGTGGAGGTCCTTGATCCACTTGGACTTGAGCTTTGTACAAGGAGATAAGAATGGATGGATTTGCATTCTTGTACATGCTAAGCACCAGTTGAACCACCACATTTGTTGAAAATGCCATCTCCCCCCCCCCCACTGGATGGTTTTAGATACTTTGTCAAAGATAAAGTGACCATAGGTGTGTGGGTTCATCATGTTGGCAGTTCCTCAGAAAATTGGACCCAGCTATAGCACTCCTGGACATATACCCAGAAGATGCTGCAACTGGTAAGAAGGACACATGCTCCACTATGTTCATAGCAGCCTTATTTATAATAGCCAGAAGCTAGAAAGGACCCAGATGTCCCTCAACAGAGGAATGGATACAGAAAATGTGGTACATTTACACAATGGAGTACTACTCAGCTATTAAAAAGAATGAATTTATGAAATTCTTAGGCAAATGGATGGAACTAGAAAATATCATCCTGAGTGAGGTAACCCAATCACAAAACACATGCTATGTACTTACTGATAAGTGGATATTAGCTCAGAAGCTCAGAGTACTCAAGATACAATTCACAGACCACAATCTCAAGAAGGAAGACAAAAGGATGGATTCTTCAGTCCTTCTTAAAATGGGGAACAGAGGCTGAAGGAAAGGCCATCCAGAGACTGCTCCACCTGGGGATCCATGCAGTCACCAAACCCAGACACTATTGTGGATGCCAACAAGTACTTGCTGACAGAAGCTTGATATAGCTGTCTCCTGAGAGGTTCTACCAGTGCCTAACAAATACAGAGGTGGATGTTTGCAGCCAACCATTGGACTGAGTACAGAGTCCTCAATGGAAGAGTTAGAGAAAGGACCTAAGGAGCTGAATTTGTTTGCAGCCCCATAGGAGGAACAACAATATGAACTAACCAGTATCTCCAGAGCTCCCAGGGAGCTCCCAACCAAAGAATACACATGCAGGGACCCATGGCTACAGCTGCATATGTAGCAGATGGCCTTGTTGGGCATCAGTGGGAGGAAAGGCCCCTGCCCCTGTGTAGGGGAATGCCAGGGCGTGGAAGCAGGAGTGGGTGGGTTGGTGAGCAAGGGGGAGGTGGGTGGGGACAGGAGGTTTTCGGACGGGAAACCAGGAAAGGGGATAACATTTGAAATGTAAATAAAGAAAATATCTGATATTATATATAATCTATCTTGGTATTTTTCAGGATAGTCACTCTCCATGAGCTTGTGACTGAATAGCACATATAAGATATTTGAGTATTTATAGGTATAGTCTGTTTTTCTAATGCTACATCACTATGCCCATCACTTTCAGTTTGTACTGCTCTTCCTTCTCTCCTTGGTGCATTTCCATTTCTCCTTCTGCAGTTATTTGGGGTGTTACTGTGTGTCCACCGCCGTACTAGTTTGTGGTCACTTTTATGGACAGAAACAAAAGTGATTCATTAACTTGAGTATCTTATTACCAAATAAAGTTAGACAGTTACTTAATTTTCAAACTAAACATAAATTGTTAATTTTGAGAAGTACAATGGAAAGTTTTGTCTCAAAGCTGAAAGTTGGTGAGCTTCTTTGCTTTTTTTAACTTTTGGTTTCTGGAACACGATGGTGCCTTTTTATTATTGAAGAATGTTTCCCTAATGCTTCTTGTAGACATTGTCTTTAGGGCTTTTGGGAAGTCTTCTTCTGAATGCATAGAACTCAGTCTGCTTAGAGAAAGGCTCTGGTGACAGAAAAGTAAACATGATACCTTTAAGTGAGTCAGTTAGGTCTTAAAGGAAGGGCCCAGCACCAGCTAAAGGCCTTTGTCTTTTGGATTTGCCCAATAACTGTAGACTAGAATGACAGGCAGAAAATCACTTCATCTTAAAGGGTCTGGACTATTCCAGCTAAAGTACCGCGAAAATAGAGCATCTGTGACTACTGATTTTTGGTTCTTACTCTATTTCTGTTATGTTTACAAGAGGGAAACACTTCTTTTCCTTTCTGTACATGGTACCAATCTGCATTTGGAGAGGTTGTTTTGAAACTGTATCAATGCTGCAGGCCTTGGCTATGTCCTCTGAATATGGCATTATGACAGCACCAACACTGCCCAGGACTACTGTGTTTTCCAGCCTCTTGACCTCATTTCGCTTCCCTGCTTTTGACAATGAGGATGGCAGCCATTAGAATGTACACTACTTACTATGAGTTTAGTAACCAAGGACATGTGTTTTACATAATATAGAATCAAATTCCAGAAGCTTTCATGATGTTCAGATATTGGCAAAGTCAAAAAAAAAAAAAAAAAGTAGTTGGTTGTCTTGCTGGCTTCCAACCAGTTAGCTGTACCCATTAGACAGAAACAACCTAAAGCTATATTTTGGTGTTCATTCAAAAGGTCTTCAAGAAATAGTTCATTCACAGCTAGTAAGTGCTTTCTAACTAGATAAATTATAGTAACTTGTCCTTTCTTCTCATGCTGCATCTGCTCCATTAAAACTAGAAGAAATACTTTCCCAAACACAAGTAATCCAAATCAAATAAAATAATGTCCTCTGCAGAACTTTAAAGCTCCATTTATATACAGCAATATCTACAGGTCAAATATTTTGGCCAATAAGATAACTTTAATCTTCAGTGAAGTTATACTATTGGACTAAAGCAGAAAGTTACTGTAGCACTTGAAACTGCTCTCAGGAAGGGAGATGTCAGGGTAGCTGGTTCAGGGCCAGTTAGGATAGTGCTTAGCTTACAGGACCTTCCTGCGGGAATCAGGAGAACATCTGCTCTATCATAGAATGCTGTCACATCTTGGACCCAGATTTATATTTTTGAATATCAGTGTCTGCACTGTTCTGTTTTCTGATAATAGAAAAGCTTAACCAAGACTGATAGGCTTATAAACAAAAGAAGTTTCTAGAAGCTGGGAGGCCCATGAGTGTGATGATGATATGTGAAAAGGGCCTTCAAGCTTTGCCATAATATTGTAGAAGGGTCATCCTGCAAACACAAGACAGAGAAGAAAAACTGATCCACTGAAAATCAAAAATGAAGAAAAAAAGCCAGACTGTGGAGGTGCACTTTGATCCCAGCACTTGAAAGTCAGATGCAGTTGGAGCTCCATGAGTTTGAGGCCAGCCTGGTCTACAGAGGGAGTCCAGGACAGCCAACGCTCACACAGAACACACACACACACACACACACACACACACACACACACACACACACACACACACACACACAGCAGCTCACACTGAGATACCTAACCCTCTCCTGCTGTAGTAGCATGAATCCAGTTATAGGGCGCTTCCCTAATCTCCTCAGGGCTTATAAGGCCCACCACTCAACTTCCTTGTGTTGAGAATTATGTTTCAGCATAGATTTTAGAGAAGACATGCAAAGTATGGCTGTCAGAAGAAAGGAAAAGAAGGAAAGGGAAAAATGTAACGTGAATTTTCCCTGACCCCCTCTCTACTATCCTGCTTGGCAGTTTTTGGAGTAGAAGTATGTAGTAGAGAGTGATCTGCCTGCACTGCCTACCTTGGGAAGTTTAGTGCTCTGAAGTATCCTTATTTACAAAGATTTTTTTGAAATCTTCAGGTACATGAAATAACTGAGTATTGGAGGCCAGAACCCAGTGTGTGTGAGTCATAATTCCTGGCTTTAAACTTTTCTGGTCATTCCTTTATAGCTATATCTTTAACCCTTCTCCATTCCTTTCCTCTGACCACTGCAAAACTCAGCTGGTATTAAGAAATAAAGAATATAAAAATAATGGGCCTAAGAGACACAGTAGGACTCTGATGCCAATATATGCAATAGTGTGCGAAGAGTTCGTTTTTTGCCTCTTAATTTGTTTTGATTTCTTCTAGTTTGGGTTTTGAGGTCTCACTGTAGAGCCCTAGCTAGTCTGAAACGTACTTGCAGAGTAAGCTGGCCTCAAACCTGAGGAGATCATCCTGCTTCTGCATCCTGAGTGCTGCAGAGGCTCCTACACATTTCTGAGACAGAATGAAGATAGGTAGTTGAAACTCACATTTGGTTAGACTTCTCAGAGGTCTGCAATGTGGCTGGGCTGAATAGTCTGTGGATTTTGGGATGGTTCTTTGAGAATTGGAAGTACTTAGTCTATAAGAATGCATGTTTCTTTTGTCTTACACATTGTTCAGCTTGCTCTAGTGATTCTACTGCCTGATGACAGCCTGGTGAAGTACTTTTGACAAGTAGATTCTTACAAAGCTAATATGTACAGAGGTGTGAACACCTGTGTCTTCCCATTGCGTTCTCTTTCTCCCTTTCTTCTACCCTTATTCGTTCCTCTCTTGATTAGACATGTGCATCCAAAAAAACCTTACAATATAATCATGTTTATTATTCTTGATTTTTCTGTGAAATGCAATCCAGTTTTTATTCCTAGTACAGATGAAAATGAAAATGGTGGTGAGATAACAGTAGCTCATCTCAAGTAAGAAGCAGCATAAGGTGCATCCTATTGATCCATTCCATGATTTTCATAGCTCAGCAAACCAGGGTTATATTTTGAAATAAAACTGATAGTTTTTAAAATCTTCAAAACACAAAAAGTTTTCTGTAACAGTGCCAATCATTCATTAATTTATCTACCCCACACTATACATGCACACACATATATACATATTTGTTAAATGCCTGCACTGTGTCAAAAACTAATATATAGATTTACAGCCATACATTCATTATACCTTATGGATGAAACTGAAAAAGATGTTCTAATTATTTTGTAGATCTTATGAGTAACATATTATGCTCTGATTCACACTTACTCTTAAAAATACTCAAATTGCTTCTTACAGACAAGCATGGAAGAGCAAAAAGAAACTGACTGACGTTGTCTTTCTTGATACAACAGGAATATTCCAGACAGACATGTGGCAGAACATTCTGCTATACCGTGTGTGGTTGCTTTACTACTTACTTCAAACTACATGGCTTCCTTTCTAATAGGAACTACTTAGCTGCACCATTAAGTAAGGCTCTGCTTTGAATCTGACCTGATCAGTCTTAGCAATGGCCAAGAATTTAGACAAATGTAGTGTGAAGACCTCTGAGCCCCAGCTGAGAGCAGCTCATTAAACAGCAGGTTCCAGACAAACCAGACCCCTAAGCTGCCATCCAACCAGAGTCTAGAGAGAGAAACCATGCTCATTTCTCTTGTTGACTGTAAAATTAATTTTCTTGAACGTAAATCTAAACTACTGTGAGCCAGAAATCAAGTTTATTCAATGACCTTTGTTATTTGTAATGTGGGCATAGGGGAGAAGCCCCTGAGTATGAACCATTAATAAAGAAAGGCAGTTTAAATAGATAATTTAGTTTAAAAAAATCACTTTCATACAGGCAACCAGACAGAAGCTAGCTAACACAACCTTCAAAACTAAATTCTGAAGACATTGATTGAGAGTGTCAACTCTTTCCATTCACCTCCTTTTAATAAATGGATGGCCAGTTACTTAATAATTGCCTTCGTTTTAAGTTGCTTTAATACAGCAAGTGGTCTAGAATTGATGCTTGTAACGTAATAGTTATATTTTGTCACATTGCCTGTCACCTCTCAGTTGCACTATCCCAATTCCTTACTTTGTCACTACAACCTTAAATCCCTACCACTCCCATTAAAGTGTCTACTTGCCTCCTAAAACTCCTTTAGATGTTTGTGGTTTTTTTTGTTGTTGTTGTTGTTGTTGTTTTTTAATGTCTTCCTTGGCAACTTAATTTATGTCTGCCATTTTCCCCCCATCCTTGTCTGCCGGTTTTAAAACAGTAATATTATGTTCTCTAAATTTTCTGTTTTGTAAAACCTCTGCCTTTTGATTTGCTTTTTCTTTCTTTCTATTTTGATGTAAACGATTTACCTCAGTCCTCTGGCAAACACACACAGTGTATTTTCAGTACTTTTCCTGAAGTTTTCTACTCTTTAGAGGACTTTCTGTCTACTTAGAGCCAACAATTATGGTAGCTCCTGTTTCTTTGACTAGCCAAAATGTTTTGTTTAGAAAGCAATGGACCTTTGAGGATGGTTTGTTCTATGACTAGTAGCAAAGAAGAGGGCAATATCAATAACTCCGTTAAATTTCCACAGTATGTATTTTATAAAATCTCTCATAATCCTTTCTTTAGTAACCAAGAAATCCTATTTTCAAAACCACATGTGATCTTTGTATCTCTCAGCCAATTCTTGTGGGGGTTTTTTGTTGTTGTTGTTGTTGTAGTTTTGTTTATTTGAGTGTTTTTTTTTTTTGGTCTTTTTTTTTTTTTTTGTCTTTTTTTTCCTCTCACACATCTTTATATTCATGCTTCTGGATATTAAGATTAGATCCAAATGCCTGCCTAGGTTTGAATTCATCTCTCACAAAGACTATAATGTTAAAGAAATTAGCAGTAAGAGAGGATTTAAACATATATTTAGAAATTTCTAAGGTGGTATTATACATACAAAAGCATACATATATATCAATGTTTTATCAATGAAATGAGATTGTCTTCTCAAAACTTTGCTGAGACAGTCATTGTTGGTATATATTTTAAAATGTCATTCTCTTGGTTAAATCTCGTTGTAGCTATTTAATATTTACAGATCTCTATTCGCAACAATTGTTTTAGTACACAAAATTGATTAGAAGGAGAAGGGGATAAAACAGTTATGGCTGGACCCTGAATGAGTGTATGTAGTCTGGTATATTTTTTAATGAATATACTATTAGTAGTTCACATTTCAATTTCTCCCACTGCTTATAACAATTAGCATTTACCTTACCATTTTATTACACATCCCAGGGCATGTGTTTTTCATCAGTCATTTGTGACAAGATTTTTAGCCATTCACTCATTTATGTATTTACCTTGAGATAGCTTTATTGCAGCTCAAAAATTTCCTAATTATAAATTGGAAGTATAAAATTGTCTCATCTGATAACCTTGGAGTTAGATACTATTATCTATTTTTATTATCTATGATTATTATGTTTACACAAACATGGTCCGTAAGTAGTTTTGATCTTTTACTCTGATGCCCTACATCACACTAGTACTTTAAAGCATTTATCATTAAAAGTATTGAGATATGAAATATATATTTGTATTTATTGAATTGTGTCAGTGGCCAAGTTTTAAAGAATAAAAGAGTCTGTTTATAACCAGATTACATGTTTAAGAGCATAATCTACTTGTAAATATTACAATACTACTAGCAAATCTCTTATAAAATATATTTGTTAACTAGTAATATTGTTTAGAAATATGAAAATTTCTGAAACTAATGTCTGTAAATCTACTAACATTTTTCTGCTTCACTTTCCCACCTTGATCTTATATACAACTATTTCTTATATATTTTATTGCTAGTTTATATACAACTAGATTTAAAGAAGGCTTATCCATTTAATGATAGAATACAAGATATCCCTGAAACAATCTCAGAGTTACTTATTGTGATAAGAAAATATCCATCAAAATATCCAAGATTTTATACACAACACACACACACACACAGACACACACACATGACTATTTGTAACCAAGACATTATGTAGACTGACTTGCTTCAAGCTCTGCAATTACACTAAAATAAGCCTCATGAAAATAAAGCTTTAGTGTTTGATTATTTGGCTTAATAATAATAAAAAAAACTTATCGGTTAGAGATACTATTGAGGATATGCCTAGATCAAAGAGCCAGTTTGAAAGATCATGGTGACCTTAACACATGCATTACAGGAGTGCTGCTCTCTGCAGTACTGTCAGTTTCAGGAAAGGTACTGTGTTTCAGAAGCACACAGTGGACATTGAGGATTGTTACTCCAGAGAAGATGCCGTGTTGTTTTTGTGGGCCAGGTGCAGTGTCAATCTCTTGGATTATTACTCTTTTTTAAAAGATTTATTTATTTTATTTATTTGAGTACACTGCAGCTATCTTCAGACACATCAGAAGATGGTTGTGAGCCACCATGTGGTTGCTGGGAATTGAACTCAGGACCTTTGGAAGAGCAGTCAGCGCTCCTAACCACTGAGCCATCTCTCCAGCCCAGATTATTACTCTTTAAAACCAAACCAAACCAAAAATCAGATAGCTTTTGGAAACCCTAGATATAAAAACATGCTCTAAAAGCTTTATAGGTTTTAGAGATGTTCGTAATATCCCAGTATACTAAAGCTAACAAACAATATTTTGTGGCAAACAATTTTGGCCATTTATTAGTCATAGACTACCTCCTTTAGTACTGTCTGTATTGTATTGCCCATGAAGCTGTATGTTGTATTTTTCACTATTGTAGTAGTTATTATAACTGCATATTATAATGACTATGTTCGGGTTGTTGAGATGTGTGTGTGTGTGTGTGTGTGTGTGTGTGTGTGTGTGTGTCTGTCTGTTTGTTTATGTGTGTGGTGTGTGTGTGTGTGTGTGTGTGTGTGTGTGTGTGTGTGTATGTTTGTGTGTTCCATTTTCTGTCAGCTTGACACAAATTAGAGTTATCTGGAAGGAGGAAACCTCAATTGAAAAAAAAACCTCCATAAAATTTCCTGTAGAAATCTGTAGAGCTTTATCTTGATCAATTATTGACCTGAGATGGCCCAGTCCACTGTGAGGTGCCATTGCTAGACAGGTGGCCCTACTATTATCTGTAAGAAAAAAGCAGGTATTGCAAGCTCTGGGGAGAAAGCTATAAGAAGCCTTCTTCTGTGGCCTCTGTGTCAGTTGTTGCCTCTGGGTTCTGCTGTAACCTGTAAGCCATTTCCTCCACATTGCCTTTCGTGGTGTTTGACTGGAGCTATAGAACAACCTAAGCTGAAGGACAAAGGGAAGCTTACACTCCTTTATGTAGAATATGCTCTGTAGCTTCTGGGAGGTCAGTGATTAATTGACCTTGCTTTGTTTGGTTTTATTTGGCGTTGTTTTGTTTTGTTTTGTTTTTCATGGAAAAACAGTTCTTTAGTCAAAGAGCAATCATTTGAATCTTATAGATACTTAGACATAAAGGCCAGCTTCCTGAATGGTAACACTTTTACTTAGTAGAAATTGAATTTCTACTAACTCATAGAAAAATACTTATTCTTTATTAAAATATTTATTATTGAAATAATATTTTGAACAGATACTGATTTGTTTCTGTTTTCTGAGGCAGTATCATGTAAAATAAGGCTAGCCTTAAACTCAAAATGTAGCTAAGGATGAACACAAATTCCTGATTTTCCTCTGTATATTTCCAGGCATCAATTAAATTCTAATTACTGCATTCTGGGGTAAAACTCACTATAAAAAGTGAAAACTTCTGATAATTCAGATCTTTATTAAACAAGTTAGAATTATATCCATGTTTTAGATACTTTTTTATTGCTGTGATGAGAAACTATGTCCAAGGCAACTTAAAAAAGAAAACATTTGTTTGGGGTTTATAGTTTGAAAGGGTTAAAGTCTATCATACATCGTGGGAAACACGGCAACAGGCATGTGTGCATAGCACTAGATCAGTCACTTGATCCACCCTACAAACCAGAGAGCTAACTCTGATAGCCTGAGCTTTTCAAATGTCAATGTCAAAGCCCCAGTGATGTACCTCCTCCAGCAATGACACTCCCCATCCTTCCCGAACAGTTTCACCAACTCAAGACTAAATATTCAAACATATATGAGCCTATAGGGCCATTTGTGTTTAAACCATACAACATATCTGTGCAGTCTAACTCTCCCTGTATTAGTTTTATCATCCGGTCCCCTTGCCTTTGTGTTTAAGAATTCCTATGGTGATTAAAGATGCCAGTAGTGTAAAGTCAAGACATAAAAAGAGAGGGTCGGAAAGTCACTTTTGCTATTTCTTGCTAAAGATATAATTTTGAAAGGAGCTTCTAAGTATTCTTACCTCATTAATCCATTTGTACATTTTTCTCAAGTAGAGTATTTTTAAAGAGGGTAAGCCATACAGGACAGCAGAGTATTAAGAGAAAAATTAAAGATGCCCTTCAATGATGATAAAGACTAATGTGGCCTTAACAGTACAGCTAAGGAGTGAAAACACACTACTTTCATACTTCCACAGAAGAAAATAGAGCCCTAGAAATCAATATGACCATGAATACTCAAGGTTAAGTACGCTA
Source organism: Mus musculus (assembly GCF_000001635.26). Classification (NCBI taxonomy): domain Eukaryota; kingdom Metazoa; phylum Chordata; class Mammalia; order Rodentia; family Muridae; genus Mus; species Mus musculus. Next base: position 6,750,007 of record NC_000068.7, on the reverse strand, counting down.
AACAATGACAGGACCAATGAAATAGTCTTGGTGTTATTTTCAATTTCAGTTATAGAAAGTTACAGCTCATTCAAGGCCTAATATCCATAATGTAGTCTGACAGCAGCAACATCACTCTACTGGTAAAAAGATTGCAGGGAAAAGCAGTGATAAATGTCTGCCTTGGATAGAAAATGACACAGAGTTGTCTAATTGCATGTCCAAAGGGTATCATAGGAAACACAAAATAGAAATCTTAGGCCTTTGTTATCATGCTTTCACAATATTGATTATTTGCAGTGTTATCTACTTTGTTTAATCACCATCAGAGTTTCTCGACCTTAAAACAGAAAAAAAGGAAGGAGTCAGCACTCAGGTGATTTCCTGTAAACCTGCTTCCCACCTTAATTTGTAAAATAAAGGAGAGCTGATGATTGGGCAGATAAAAGGAAAGGTGGTGCTGAAGGTGGGAGGAGAGAAAGAAGGAAGAGAAAATGGAAGAGAGAGAGGTCACAGAGGAGGAGGAAGAAAAGCAGAGAGGAAGCACATGGCCTGGAGAAATGCAAGTTCTAAGGGGTCTCATAGATGGAGAAGATGGCAGTGTAGCAGTAGATCTGCCCAGTCTCGGCGCACAGCATGTATTCATATTAATTGTGTTGTGTTTTCATTGCTGGGGCATATTTGGGTTGGAGATTTACCGCAACATTCCGCCACTTTTTAAATAGTCGGCTGAAATTGGAATCCACCAGCGAACTAAGTCCAAGCTAGCCGATATCCTTGGCTCTGGAAGTGCTCGCCCTGACATATCCAGAGGCATGCTTTACTAATCTAGGTACCCCTCATCTGGGAATGTTGATTATGAAGTTTGACCTGACATAGTTACGTCGTCTCTGCTTTAGCCCTGTTAACATCTTCAACTCTCTTTGGTAGAGGAAAATTGAGCCTCAAAAGACTAGGTAGGGGATTGCACCAGTTGGTTCCTTCTGTTTGCTTCTGCTTGCATACGTGTAGCCTCTGCCTGACTTGATCTTCACTAACCAGTTTCTCATCCCTGAAAGTCTAGTAAAATATATGCTTTATCACATAATCCTTAGGGACAGATCTGCTTAAAATTTTGAAATCCTTTAAAAAGCTCCTTGTCAGGGTTGGGAAAGTGACTCAGAGTTGGAGTGTGAGCTGCTCCTTCCAGGTCTTTGTCTCAGAACCCTCTGTAACTACAGTTCCAGAGCATCCAATGCTCTCATCTGGCCTTTGCCAGTCCACCCATACATATAAAAAGTTTTCTCAAAAGAAATCCTTTTTTTCTCAGCAAATGTTAAGCAAAACCAGGAAAACTCAGTATTTGTGCAATAACTTGTGAGGTATTTTCAAAGATGCCTTACTTCTATCAGAAGTAAATTTTTTGAGTATTAGATTACAAATACATACATGAATATTAATTCATTCCACAGACTATTAAATGATTAGCCTAAACATATACTTTGCTATAGTTAACAGTAATTCTCTTGAGAAGAGAAAAGAGGGGGCTGGTGAGATGGCTCAGTGGGTAAGAGCACCCGACTGCTCCTCCATGAAGGTCTGGAGTTCAAATCCCAGCAACCACATGGTGGCTCACAACCATCTGTAACGAGATCTGACTCCCTCTTCTGGAGTGTCTGAAGTCAGCTACAGTGTACTTATATATAATAAATAAATAAATCTTTAAAAAAAAAGAGAGAAGAGAAAAGAGTATCATTGCTGTCTTGTCCCTTATTCTAGCCCCACGCACAGGCATGCACCCAGTAAAAACGTCAGCACAGCCTCGTGTACAGCGCTAGACTGCTGCGAGGAGCGGAGCATTTGCCCTTGCACTGTTGAAAGAGTTCTCTTCTGATGCTGTGGCTCTTCCTCTTTAGAGCAAAATGGGAAAGATCTGCTTTAGGGAGCTCTGAACACAAGCGCGAAGCAGGAACAGATCACCGGGTATTATCTCAGAAATGTAGCCCGTTAAGAATTTTAGATGGCTCCAAGTGAGGCTTGGAGTATAAAGCTTTTTGGAGTTTGGGATTGGTTGGCTATCACTGCTGTGTTCTCCCAAGACAGGCTGTCCTTTTCCTTCTGGTGCTTAAATGTGTGCTGTGTTACAGACCTCCAGTGAGTGCCTACAAGGTGAGAGAAGGAATGAATGTTGTCCTTAAGTGTTCTCACTGTTTACAGTGGCCTATGAAGAGCAAAGCTAAGAATCAAAGGCTACAAAGGAAACTGTCCCTTCCTCTGCCTCCACCATTCAGAATTGCCCTCTGGTTGGAGAGGAGGGACCTTAGCAGGGGGTCGTATGTTTGTTATTTAAATGCATGTTGCTTTTTAAATAGTAAAAACATCTGTGACCTCTGGTTTAACAGAATATCACCTTCACAGTGCCTACTGTCAATGACAGTTGCGATTTTAAGTCATCAGGTGATCCTTAAAATGCTGGTTTCTGCAACTTCCCAGAATCCATATAGGTTCCTTTTGTAAAAAGGTATGTTTATTAACCAATGCTTTGAAGGACACTGCAAGAGAAAAACAAAAAATGAATGTTCAGCTTCAACTTGCTGCACCTTTCATTTTGAGAAATCACCTGCACCTATCAGTTCTAGCATATTATGACAATATTTTACTCTCTCTCAGTTTTATTTAAGCTATGTGAAAAAATACTGCTCAAGGTTTCTCCAACAGTACTTTGAAGGCTCAGTACTTGTTTTAAAATAATTTATATTCAGGCTGGCGAGATGGCTCAGTGGGTAAGAGCACTGACTGCTCTTCCAAAGGTTCTGAGTTCAAATCCCAGCAACCACATGGTGGCTCACAACCACCCGTAATGAGATCTGACAGCCTCTTCTGGTGTGTCTGAAGACAGCTACAGTGTACTTACATTAAATAAATAAATAAATAAATAAATAAATAAATAAATAAATAATTTATATTCAACCTCTATGTTAACCCGCACACCTCCTTTTCATGATTTCTCACATACCGGATGGCCCTCTTTTTCATGGATGGCATTAGAGAGTGTGGGTCAGCAGTCAAGTGCACAGGCTGTGCATTGTGTCTCCTTTGGTTGCTGAAAGCCACTCAACTCTCAAGAATAACATTTCTTTTTGACTCAATTCAAAGCTTTGCAAACAAAAAACTTCTAAAAAGTAAAATAATTTTATCAGGTGGAGGCAGAGAGCCAGTTTCTCAGAGTTCCTTTAAACTACACACATATATGTGCCCACACATATCACACACAAAATAATATTTGGACAGGTATCATGAGCTGCCTTTGTTTAGTTTGTTTCAAATCTGTTTTCCTTAGGGAAGCCAGGATACTAAAATGAATGGCATATGTTCGTTAGGAGTCCATCTTTTGAATATGTTGAACAGTGTTCTCCCTCCTAAAAATATGTAGTAACTTAAGATGGAACCTCGGGTGCTGTACTGAAAAGGGCCCTTCCTAAATTATCAAGTCTAAGGGAGAAAGTCAGTACTTACCATGAACTTGGACTTGGAATGATATGTAACTAAACTGATGGAAGCTAATATGTAATTACTGTTTTTTACAGTGTAATTATAGTGATTATATTCTATTTCTATTTTCCTTTGGAAAACACAATACAATAACTCCAAATGTAGGCTTAATGACAAGTCATGAAAATAAATTATCATTGTATTAAGAACTTGTATTATTATTATTATTATTGTTGTTGTTGTTGTTATTGTTTCGTTTTTCGAAATACAGAGTTTTCTCTGTGTAGCCCTGGCTGTTCTGGAGCTCACTCTGAAGACCAGGCTGACCTCAAACTCAGAAATCCACCTGCCTCTGCCTCCCAAGTGCTTAATCAAAGGTGTGCGCCACCACTGCCTGGTGCTTTTTTGTTTTTGTCTTGTTTTTTAGTAGAACTTGTCAGTTGGTACATATAAAGAATAACTATACAAGTAGTAATTCTGAAAAATACTACTTTTAAGGGAAGTGGAATGAAAGAATGTGATGTTTCTGCCAAAGTGCGAGGTTATGGTGTGAAGCAGAAGCAGAGTATGGTGGGCAGCTCGTCTCTAAGCCGCTTTATAGATGCTGTTTACACAGCATAGTGTTTGAGTTATAAAGTTAGATTTTAAGTGATAAAAACTTTGTTTTAAGAAGATAAATGTGCAAAGTATACTTTTAAATTGTTTGTAAAGAATCTTAAAAAGAAATACTGTTATAATTCATGATTATTTTTCAATCCTCAACCTACTTTTTGAGGAATATTTTGAAATGACTAAGAAAAACTTGCATTAATACCAATAGTATGATGTGTAAAAAGTAGCCATATTAAGGTTTTCTCATAAATATTTTGGGCCAAATACATAGTTTAGACCACTCCTTTCCATTTCTAGCACCTCGAAGTCAACTACATCATTTATCTTTATTTTCTTTAACATCTCCTCAAGTCATATCTACATGTGCCTCAAGTCTGCCTGTGGACTCCCTTCCCTCACTCCATATTATTAACATTGGATACTAAACCACTTCCAGTTTCTTACCTGCCTTCTGAATATTTCACTTAGTCTATTAAAAAAAAAAGCCCAAAAGGACACTTTAGGGATTGACCATATATAGCCCAGTAAGACCTTGGAAGACCTACTCACTGTTTAATCAGTTAATCAGAGAGAACTAAACTTCATTTAAAAGAAATCTACTTGGTATGTTTTGTAAGTACCCAAAAGGTCAGTAATTCCTTGGAAGTCATCCTCTTTGGCTGTCACAGTAACCCTTTTCATGTGGGAATAATATTTTGTCCAGTCTCCTTTTTTTAAAACCTTTTATTTATTTACATTGGCTTTGAAAAAGTCATTGCATTTTATGAACGTGTGTTTCTAACCATAAAAATTTTTTATTATATTGAAAACATATATAAAATACTGGATTATCTTTGTTATCTTATAAATATATCAATTTCAGTTTAATGTCCTCAGCATTTAAAAAATTAATTTTCTGTTGAGGTCTTGGAACCACTTGGAGTTGAGTTTTGTGAAGGGTAGTAAGTATGTATCTGTATGTATTCTTCTATATTTGGACATGTGAAGCAATGCTGTGGAAAGTTTTTCTAAGACTAGTGAAGAACTGAAGAAGTCCTGAATCTTTTTTTTTTTAATCTGCTTCTGTCTAAGAAGCCAACACATCTGCGCTTCATAGGTGCTCTGCGTTTGAGTTGTAGTGAAGTGTTTACTGCTCACCAGATGTAATGGGTTAGTTCCTTATAGACAGGACTAGGGGAGGGCATATAAACACTAACACTGAAACTCTGAAATGGCACCAGGGCAAGTGAATTTTATTTTTTGTTCACTATTGGTGGTTTAAAAAGTCCCTCCATGCAATTATTGTGAACACCTTGCTTTGTGGTCACTTAAGATTGGCGGGGTGGTGGTGGACAGCAGTCCACATGTCCCTGGGGTGGTGGTGGGCAGTAGTACACATGTCCCTGGGGTGGTGGTAGACAGCAGTTCACATGTCCCTGGCATTTGTTCAGAGCATTGTGCATAATGTAATGCTCTTTCATAAAATAAATTTTATGACTTTTAAAATAAATTTAGTAAACCTAACAAAAAATTTGGCGCATGCCTTTAAACCCAACACTTGGGAGGCAGAGGCAGGCAGATTTCTGAGTTCGAGGCTAGCCTGGTCTACAAAGTGAGTTCAGAACAGCCAGGGCTATACAGAGAAACCCTGTCTCGAAAAAAAAAAAAAAATTCTGAAATCATGTACAGACTCACGTTAAAAAATAGGACAACCCAGCAGTGGGAGCAGAGGCCAGCAGGTATGTGAGTTCCAGGCTGGCCTTACCTATACAGTGAATTCAGACTAATCAGAGATCCACAGTGAGTCAGTCTGTCTGCCTTTCTGTAGTTATCATTCTTATCCTTCTTTTGTCCCTCCCTGTCCCCTCTCTTTTTCCTGTTTCTCCTTTTGTCTCTTTTTTTCCTTTCCTCCTTACTCCCTTATCCCATTTGTCTCTGTCTGTCTCCCTCTCTTATACATACAGACACATGTATCTACATATATGTAGATACGATAATAGATATATAACATTCTTAGATTCATTTATAGAGTTTTATAGGTATTCTTCAGTATGTATTTTTGATATCTGTGCAGGCTCTAAAAATGAAAACAGGGTTTCTTTGAACAGGACCCTTATCTAAGTCATATTCATGAAGCTTTATTTATTTAGAGCTTTCTAAGATGTTTTTCAGCAGCAAATAAAATTTTGCCAAATAAATGGAGGTAAGGGGTGTGCATTCCCATGCTGGAAAACAGTGGGGGAGAGTACGTTGGGCACAGTCTGGGACACATGATAAGCTAATGTCCAGGACAGAGACTTTGAGTAGGATAGATTGATAATGGTGAAGTTATATAGAATCAGACACCAGCTGGCTTCTAGAAAGTTAAGACCCTTTTCAAGTGTTTGAAGATTATCTAAAGGAACTTTAAAAGATTTTAAGGAGCAACAGGCACATATTTACATCCTTGAAATGTCCTCCAGAAGAAAGTGGAAAATGCATTAGTGTGGACAAGACACACTTGAAGTGGAAAGAATACCAAGCAACAGGCTGTGCTTCCTCAGGCCCTTGGCCACTGACTTTGAAGTACAGAATTATTCATCTCTGCGTATTTAGTTAGTTAGTTCCTCTTGCACAGGATGTGTCTTGGTAAATGAAACTGAGAATTCAAAGAACTATTTATTAGACTTGATTCCTGTCCTCAAGACATTTAGAGTATATTTTAGAAGAAAAACAAAAGCATAATGTATAGTATATAACGTTTTAAGACCTTCCAGTGAATTTTTATGTGCAATGCCTCTTTTGATCTTAAAATACTGTGATCTCTCAGAGAATAACTGACGTTTTCTAAATGAAAACTTGGACACAATTCATCAATATAATTCCAAACCAGCTGCTTGAAGTCATAGGTATATGATTTTGCTACTACACTGTTAAACAATAAGATTATGGGGTGGTGTATATGATAAAAATATGTGACACTGTATATAACTCCTCAGACACTTGAACAGAGAAGAGCTATGTGGTAAATTTGGAAAATTGGTAGGTCTGTCTTGAGTGATAATTTCTTAATGGAGTAGGATGCCAGCTCCAGGGTACTACTGTAAAGGAAGAAATGTATGGAAGCGGACAGCAATGTGTGAGACTTAGTATATTGTGGTTCTTGTAGGAGAGCTTGAAAAGATTTGGACTCATCTGTGAAATCTATTTAAAAGTAAAGAACATTAGTGTCAGTATTTAAAGTGTATGGACTTTTCTAAATAGTATGCAAGAAATAGAATTAGAAAAAAAGAACTCGAGCCGGGCGTGGTGGCGCACGCCTTTAATCCCAGCACTCAGGAGGCAGAGGCTGGCGGATCTCTGAGTTCGAGGCCAGCCTGGTCTACAAAGTGAGTTCCAGGACAGCCAGGGCTACACAGAGAAACCCTGTCTCAAAAACAAAAACAAGCAAACAAAAACAAAAACAAAAAAAGAAAAAAGAACTCTGAAATATCACTTGCAATGAATGGCAGGATAGGATGTAAGGCCAGGTAGGGAGATGTTCTGATTGCTCCATGGTTTCCCTTCCTCCAGTGGCAAACATATGCAGTTGTTCAGTTTCTTCCTCACATCTTTTATGAACCTTGAGTTACCACCTTGTCTTCCCACCCCTGTACTGTTCATGGCATCTTTATATAGTCTGTTATATGAAATGCTTTGTTGTTCTTTAATCGCCATGCTTAGGAAGTTTGGAAATCTTGAAGCCTTTGAAATGTTAGACTTGGAAAAACAAAAACAAAATATTTACAGCGCCATTCATGGAGATTCATGCCTAATGTCCCAAAGTAGGAGGGAGAGGCTGGAACAGTGCAAGTTAGAGGCCAGTCTGGGCTACATAGTCAGATCTAGCTTCAGAGAAGCAAAACAGACCAACAAGTAAAACAAAACACATCACTACTTTTCAGATCCTAGAGAAGACTCTGCCATTGAATTTGTGATTTTCTTATTCTATTCATTTCTATTTACATTTGGTTAGGGTTACCCTTCATGGATTATGATAAATACAGTTTACTTCCAGAATGTATGATTTGATGGGATCATAAAGAAAATTGCACAAGAAGCAGATCAGAAGAGTCTAGAAGAATCATAACCACTTATGAATCCAACCTTCATCAGCATTTAGGATATGTGCATTTTGAATGCTTCTTTTCTTCCCAGATGAATTGCTTTGGCATTCCCATATGCATATGTAACATCCATCTGGTTAGCCCTCAAAACTGTATGCTGGTTTTTTTTTTTTTAATCATTTAGGCATTTCTGCCACAAATGCTAGTCTTAATCTAGGATTTGAGTTAACTTTTTAAATACCATATCAAACATTAACCTAGGTAGTCTCCTAACATTTTCTAACTTATTATAATCTGAAAGCATGTTTTTCTTTCAAAATGTATTTCAGAGTTATAGAATAAGAATTTTGAGTGATAAATTTCTTATTTTTCAAAGCATGTGAAACTATTAAATAAAATATTTAAATTTAGAGGAGTGAGTATCTTCTATATGTTCCTAGAAGCAGGGCCTCACTATGTAGAGCGAGGTAAAGCAGCATAGTGTCATTGCACTAATGTTGTGCTCCATGTTCAGTCACTCTGAGCTCCAAGTAGTGCCTCATGTGGACATCATCTAGTGAGAGTATTACATTTCATCACGGTAGGATGAAGTTTCACAGTAACTGCCTCTAAGATGTTCGCAGCAGTACACTTACAAGTCACTCTCTGACTTAGTAGTAGTGAGGTCAGAAAAGAAGCAGACTTTATGAGAAGAATAAAAGTTCCTCATACTCAAGGAATGTTGTGGTTTTGCAATTAGAAAAAATACAAAAATTGGAGACTGAGGTAGGAATAGATTTAACTACAGAATATACTGTCATGAGGAATGTCATCTTCTTTGAACAAAATACAGTACAACAGGTAAAATATTTACTCTACTTCTAAAGATGGACAGTATGTAGTTTCCAGAACAAGTACTTGCTGTATTCAGACTGCTATATTAGCAAAGAAGGCAGATTATAAAACAGTAAACTAAGGAAAGCAAATGTAGACACTAACAAACATAAACTATATTTATTTACTTTTTAAAAAAGCATTCCTGGTGAAGCCCTGACAGGGGGTTGGAAGTTGAAAACACACCAATTTCTGTTATAGGCCAGACAACATAATAGAATTTTAATATGACTAAACTCAGCTGTCTGGCTCCTTATAATGCTATAGCCAAAGGTAACCTGCTTGTAGTGCATTTTCCTTTATGATCCCAGCAAGTCACACATTCTGGAAGTAAATGTTGTATTTACCATAATCTGTGAAAGGAAAAAGGCTGAGCTAAAAATACAAAATTGAACAAATGTGAAACACTACTGCTCAAGTTTTATAATTGTTCCATAAATGAGACTCAGGCATCTGTGTGGCAGAGATACTTTTCTGTATCATTGAAAGAGCTGGCTGAGCTTCAGATGGGTTGGCAGGAGCATCAAGACTCATGATGTCCTGTGAAATATGTTTTGTGCTGACCAAGCAAATAATAGTAGGCTGTTTGGAGGCTCTTACATTTGAAAACACAGTTGCCTGGTAAGTGAATACCTTTAATATGAGAATCAGGTAGAATTGTCTGCATAGAGCCAATCGTTGGAGTGGATATTAAAGGATAGAGTTGCTCTGGGAAATCTGTATTCTCAAACAAGCTACAGAAGAAAGATGGGAGTGCAGAAAGCAGGAAGTAGAGAGCAGAAGTGAGCTGTGGGTGACATCATGTGGAAGAGCACATCGTGGAACAGTGAACTCTGTTCAGCCTGAATGTGGAACAACCACAGGGAAGCAGATAGGACTTAGAGCCTAGGCGGACCTCCGAGGTGGGTGGGAACTACTTATTCCTCTCACTTCTGTAATTGTGTAATTCTTAATTGTGACTAACACAATTAGGTTTTGTTTAGCATAGTAGATGCAGTTAAAGCTATGAGGGTTCTATTTTTTAAATGTATGTATACTTGTATTCTGTTTTTTTAATCAGTATGAAAAACAGTATTTAATATAAATTCTTTTTTTAAAATTTTCCAGATTTTTTATTTCTTGAAATAGGAAAGCATTGAGTCCCTACTCTTTCCCAGTTCTGTAAAACATGCAACATTTCTTGTCTAATCGTAAGAGAACACAGAGAATCCTCCTGTGCTCATCCCATAGCTGAGGTATGTGGGACTGAGTAATTTGCCCAGGCTTAAACTGCCAAGGCTGCTGCTACATACTGTTAATTTAGAATTGGGTCTGGCTAGCATCAAAACCCCACCAGTTCATGACACTTTCTCAGGTTATCTTACAATACAGTCATTGCAATTAATGAATTATTTTAAATAATTACACACTAGGAACATCCTATACATAAAACTGTGAATTCCCCCAAAAGAAAATTCCCAAATGCTAGTCAAGCTTTCTACCAGAATATTTTTAATTTTTTAATTAAAAATTCTATTTTTTTGTTTATTATTTTTAATATTATTTTTGGTAAATTCATGCCTGTATACAACAGAACTCAGTTATATTCACACCCATTTCCCTCATCCAACTCTTCCTAAACCCTCAACCTAGCCCCCCTCTCTACTTCCTTTCCTTTTTTAAAATGTGTTTAAATTACATATTTAGTCCATTTATGCTGCCCATATATTGTAGGCATGGGGCCATCTACTACAGTAAGGAGAATCTACCAGGGGCCACACATTCAAAAAAGAAAGAATGATTCCCCCTCCCCGGCAGTTATCAACTGTCAACACCTCCACCGTAAGGGATGGGGCCTAGAGAGGATGTTCCCATCTATGCCACAATGTTAGCTGCATGGTCTCATGAGGGTAACAACAGTTGGTATTGGTTCATGAGTTCAATAGCCAAACCAAGTCTAGAAATCTGTACTTCACAACATTCCTTCCTATCACTAAATTCTTACAGTCTTTTTATCGTCTTCTCCATAAAGCTCCCTGAGACTTGGGATGTAGCGTAAGTAAGAAAAAATGTGCCACTTAGAACTGAACCCCTGTGTCTTATTTCCACCACTTTAGCTAGGTAATGCATCTCCGCACTGATGCAGTTCACTGCACAGAGATGTCTCCAGCCGAGACTGAGGGTTGCCTTGGTTTATGGGTATAGACATAAATATTTAAAAGGCAGCTTGACAATATAACCACTCAACACCAATAACAACAGTAGGTTCTAACCTAGGATCCGTGACCTCCTCAGTCACTGTCACGGGAATTTAGACCTAGATTGCAATGCCAGCCTAGAAATCCCTTGTATGGATCAGACTTCAAATTCCATCAAAATGCACCTGGCTATCTAGAACAGTAATGCTACTGTTGCACCAGTGGTGACATCTTGCCTGGTAGGTCAGTATTGTACCTTGTAGAGTCCAGCACTAGTCAGACACCTCCCCCCGCCCCCAGTACCCACATGCTACATCTGCCACTATTGAAGGTAGCAGTAGACAGGGAGCTTCCTGGTTGGTTTTTGATTGATTTTTCTATGTCCTATAGGTAATGTGTGTGTGACATAATAGCACTAGTTCTCTCGTCCTTATTCTTATTCCGGATTTGGTTTGGTTTGGTTTTTTGTTTTGTTTTAGACAAGGCCAGAATGGCCTCAGATTCATTTTGTGACCAAAAGGCTGAACTTGGTTTCCTGATCTTTCCACACCCACTTTGATGTGCTAGGATTACAGGCATGTACAATCATAGCTGGCTCTAAGGGTACTTAAAAACAAAAGTATGTCTGTAAAAAATAGAGTACAAAAATAATAAGCACAGCTGTGTTCCAGATCGGAACATTCAAAACTTGCACAGTAAAGGAAAGATTCTTGTTATAATCTCAATGGGAAACGCCATTTTCCCCTCCCTTATTATCCATTGTGTGGTATGTCTGTCTGCTGGTTCATTCCTCACTGGCTGAATTAAATTGGAAAATTTGCTTTTCACTGAAAGCAAACTGGAGAATTTGATTGGATCACTAAGCCACACTCTGTGGTTCCCTGAAGAGCCTCACGCCCTTGTACTCACGCCCTTAGATTCTGTAGATTGTTGCTGTTTACTCTCTTAAAGAATGAACTCCTTTTACAGTCTAGAAAGTCTTTTTACGATTCTTCTCCTCCAAGGCCAAAGGCCCCTTGACTCTCTATGACATTGGATACTTCATCTTCAATTTATAATTCATAGCCACATATCTAAATATATTCTTCCATAAAGTATTATCTTTGCTGAGCTCTTTGCTAACCTTAGGTACAAAATAAAGCAGTTCATCAGCCATGCGTATTCAGAAGAGGAGAGTGTTGGTTTGGTAAATGTGGTTATTTAAAGTGATAGTGAGGTGATAGGATGTGTTAATAACAGTTGTTAGGAACCACTAGATTAGATTAGTACTTGAACTAAGAAAGGTGACTGTCCTATTCATCTATCTGATGTCCCTCTGATACCCCCTTCCC